>NC_052357.1:52195817-52302057 GCF_009727055.1 Benincasa hispida
TTATAGCCCTATGTCCCCACTTGATATAACCATAAAATCAATAGGTCGATCCTTCACAGGTTGTTCATAATCCACATCTAGGTCAAGATAACCGTTTTTACCCCTGTTGAAATACATCTTTCCTTAAGTTTTCACTGACCATTCTAATTGAACAATTTTTATTCATTAATACCTATGAATCAAGTTCTTTCTCTATCATTGAGAAGGCCGGGGCCCCGATTGTTCAAGACCTGAAATCAGTACTTGAGAGAACAAACCTATTCTACTAACTCTAAATCGAGTTAGGAGTGAATTTCATCTTGCAGGGCTATGTCCCCAGCTATTCATCCGGTCTTATCCCCAAAATGGGAGGCTTATTGAGCAGTGCTGTTGGACTACTCTCACTGTTTGCAGATCAAAGGATAATCCCGAACAAACAGGAGTTCATAGCTAGCTCAAGATTAAGATTGAGTTAACCTAGGTTATTTAATAAATGAAATAGTCAGTTTTAACAGTAAACGGTCGTTATAGAGAAAAGTGACTCTTTTTGTGGTCCAGTCTGTATGCAAACTCATTGCATAGGACGCCTCCACTCACATGTCTCAACATGAACGATCTGTGGATCACATCATTTGTTGCACTTTACAACCCCTTGTAACAACTATAGAGTGGGTCGCATCCAATAGTGTTACCAGGATGAGATACCCAATTTCATCCATATACTTATTAGACCATTTAGGCTATATACTGTTAACTTGATCCTGTTTATGTCACCATATAAAGTTAAAGTATTCAGACTATAGCCATAGATATGTTTATTGGATTTTCATAATATAATGCAAAATCAACAACTTATTATTATTGATAAATAGAATGTTTAACACGAACTGCGAGTTCTAGGATATTTCTAACACATTAAAGGACTCCTTCATACCAATGTTAGGATTTATGTCCTAAATCCTCAAAATTAATTTATTTTAGTTATTAAATACACAATAATGAATTATTCATTGTAGCAGAAATCCAAGATTATTTCATGTAACTTGAACAATATGTGGTTAACATACATGTGGATCATGTTCAAGTAATAACCTAAAGGTCTATAGTATATAAATAAGGTTAGGTACCTTATCCTTGTAACAAAATGGATATGGTTTACTTCGTAAACATCACAAACGATAACACTATGGATACGATCCACTTTGTAAACGTTTCAAACGATGTGATTAAAAACGTATGTAGAGACATGCGAGTGAGGATATCCTATACAATGAGTTTGTATAAGACTGGATCAAGAAATATTTAATCTCTCTTTGTAACACCGTTGACTATAGATTAATATTTTAAACGATGACCATATGTAACTTGATCTCAATCTTGAGTGAGTTATGGACTCCTGCGTATGAGGAATCGTCCTTTGATTTGTATAAGTGAGAATGACCAGAGTCTTTGACTCAATATGGCTATCATTTTGGGGACGAGACCGAGTGAGGAGTTGAGAACATAACTACAAAAGATGGAATTCACCCATTCTTGGTTTTAGGGTAAGTAAATGAATTGTTCCCTCAAGTGTTGATGTCGGGTCTTGAACAATGGGGTCACGACCTTTCACTAGCTCGAGAGGGACTTGGTTGATGGTTGGACCATACACATATTGTTCATTAGTATTTCAGTGATACTTAAGAAGTAAGAGGTAATTACAGGAGTAAAACAGTATTTTGACCTAGTTGTAATTATGAACAAGTCGTGAAGGATCAACTTACTTGTAATGGTTTTATCAACAGATGCATAATATTCTACAGTTCATAAGAGTGCAACTATGGGTTTTTAGTGGAGTGCCCCATAGTTATTGAATATTTATTAATTTAATTAAAGAGTTTAATTAATTAATCTCGGATCATTGGAGCTTATAACTGTACGTCCATTAAGTACCCTTGCTAGCTCACTACAAGTAAAACAAGGATCAAGATTTTGAAATAATTTGAAATATTCAAATTGACTGAGGGAATTTATGTTAATTGTATATGATACAATAATATAAAGTTGATTTTGAATGAGATTCAAAATTAATCTATATAATATGAGAGTTTAATGTATTTGAATAAGATTCAAATAATTAAATAATATAAATCAAATTTATTTTAAAACTATAGGTTAAAATTAATATGAATAAGATTCATATTAAAACTATATGTTAGGAGAGAAATGTGCATTTGAATATGATTCAAATGTTAGACTAATAACTCCCCTACGAGTGGGAGAGTGGAGTGTCTGCATATGTGGGAGATTCATTCATTTTTTTACATGAAATTAACCTACTAGCTCCATCAAGAAACCTCCATCTCTCTCAATCTTTCTCTCAAGAAAAATACAAAGAAGTTCTCTGCCCAAAAAATTCTTTATTTTTTGCCAAAAAGATTCCCACATAATTGTTCCTTACCAAGAGAATAATGGGGAAGACTCTTTTGGTGATGTCTTGTTTATGAATGAAGACTTTGTGTAATCATTCAAGACTTGGAGAAGATTTGAAGAAAGGTCTTCAAAGGTAACTTTCTTTTTCCCTTATGTTTTATAATGCTTAATCTACTGTGTTTTTACTTTCTATATTTTAATTCTTAAAACAAAATTGATGTAGAGTGATCAGACACTTATGCTCAAAATTTGATCCCTTCAAGCAAAACTACATCTTCCCAACTACGTCAATATTTAGATTCATTAAAACATGAGATTCGTTTGAATCACATCTTTTGCTATGAGTTGCATGAAAAGGGCTCCACTCTCCTTGTGTGATTCCTTAACTACCACAATAGTTTGACTCTTGAAGACCCCTCTTATCCTATGTGTAACATGATGCTTCTGTATCTCTAGTCTCATATCAGCACGAGTCAAGGTTAGGAAAACATATTTCTTTGTTATACTAATTTTCGCTTTCCTTTCGATTTTGATTTCTTTTTAGAACCCCCTTTTATTTCCTATCAAGAGATTCACATCCACCTTCATCAAACTCTTCATCAAAAGACATGACTTCCTCAACTTCATTGTCACAAGGTTCCAATCCATTGGCTCTATATACACAAACAAATGAAAACAAAATTAAAACACATTACACGTCCAGATATATGAAATGTATAAAACAATCAATTGTTCTATACACACACAAACAAAAACAAAATTAAAACACATTACACCTCTAAATATGTGAAATGTATAAAACAATCCATTGTTCTATACACACACAAACAAACAAAAACAAAGTTAAAACACATTACACCTCTGTACATGTGAAATGTATAAAACATAAAAGAAAAAAAAATACATATTAACGTTAAAAAAAACAATGGAATTTTGTCTTTGCACCTATGTTGCAACTCTAACAAATAAAGATACAACACAAACGTATGCCATTTTTTCCCAACACATCCATTAGGTCATCTATGTAAATGTATAACAAGGATGCAAGAGGAATCAGATACAAAAAAATGTTTTGAATGAGATATAAAAGAATCTAAGAACAGTAAAAGCAGTATCTGAGTATGCTCACAACAGTGGGCGACATTAACCAAACATTCTAGAATTACATAAATTCAAACTCAAAAAGGGGGGAAAAGCTTGTACATAAGCTATCATGATTTTCTCTTACAAAATTCAGTAAATATCTATACATTATCACAAATCTAAATTTAATATGTACATTTTTCCAATATGCTCCTAGTTAGGAAGTAAGCAAGCAAGCTTTGTCTATTTCAACAGTCTTTTAACAAAAGTGAAAATGTTGTGCAATAAAAGGCACACCATATAATCAGAAATCCACCATCTTGAACTCATCCTGCAATTGAGATGCTGCTTTTGTTGCTCTTCAAGATCTGTTGCACTATAGCAGTAAAACAAAAACCAGAAGTCGGTGTCATAGAAACAAAAAATCTTCCCATCCACTGCAGATGAACTTGTCTTTCATTCCCACGTTGACAACTATGGTAGAACCTACAAAACCAATTCAGACTCATAGGACTTGATTGCTAAATGTACAAACTGAATTCACAGGAACCCGAAAATCGGGTTCGAATGCAGTATTTACTGAATACTTCTTATCCTCTATCTGGATTTATGCCCTTCTGTTTCTCCAGTTTCTCGATCCTCTTTTCCAAATCCAGTATCAGAATATCAAAGTTTTTTTCATACACATCCATTGTTGCATTGACACAACCTCCTTGCATTTCATCAGTATTGCCATTCATTATTGAAATTGTTTTTTTGCAATCTGAACCCTCTTCTGTTAAGGTAGACAATTTTCTTTTTTTAATGGTTTCATTGAGATGAACTTCATCTGAAGTAGCTTTTCTATTCCAGCCATTGGCTCTGTTTCTACTTTCTAAAGAATGGTTATCATCAATTTCGTTGGAATCTTTAGCCATCTCTTTGGGAGTTCCCATCACTGCAAAATGATCAGTCACAACAGAACCTTGAAATCTTTGTGTGGGAGACAATTCCCTAGTGATCGAAGCGAGGGATCTAACTCGAACTGGACATGGAGTTGAACATTCAGGACTTCCTGCATCAAATGATTCAGCTGAGGTATTGGAACCACCCCCGCCCTTCACTTCCTCTATTGATCGTGACCTCCTTTCCAAGCTTCCAGCTTCTCTGGTGGGGAAATCAGATTCAAAAACCGATTTGAACAAAAGATCAAAGTTTTTGTTCCACTTCCCGAATTCCCACTCTTCGCCTCGGATCTCTATAACCTCTTCTTTTATGGAGGACCGAGGCACAGTCTCGATGTCCTTCAACCTTGTGGTAACACTTGGAGTATGGTAATCCTTAGAGCTCATTTCACCCCCGCTTGGAGGCATTTGAAAAGTATCTAAGCTTCTTCTCAAAACGTTAGGAAGTTTCCCTCCACAAATAAACTCAGAATTCTTCCACCAGTTGAAGTATTTTAGCGAAATGCCAGGCTCAAAGGACCTGGGAGGAACAAAGAAACAAACATCTTTGGGGCCAAATACCAAGCCAGAGAATTCACCAGGTAAATCCTGATCAATACCAAACTGCATTGTTACACGATGAGGCATATACTTCTCTCGACAATCTAATCCAACTAAGTAACACATTGTCATACATATGAGATAACATTGCAAATTCTGATCAAAATTCCTCACTGTCAATTTCTAAATGCTCTTCAGCTCTGTAATAAGATGAATGATTCCAGTTGCTTATATCAGCTGCATAAGGCCTCCATTGAAAGCATTGCCCTGATAAGAAGATGGGATCAATAACAGATTTATCGATTTTATTGATAACTTTGTACCAGCGGGCAGCTCTTGGCTCTCCAGGCTTGAGTACATTTGGGGGTTTCTGAACTAAACGAGGAAAATGCTCAGAAGCCCATAACAAAACAAGTCGAAATGAAGCAATGACAGTTATTTCGTCATCATCAAAAGAAGAAAGTGCTTTCTCCTTCAGCAAACTCAGGTTGTTATACAAGCCGGCAAGGACTGCGGGGGCTAAAGCCATTTGGGTCCCTCCAGCCAAATGGGCTGCAATAGGAAATACATCCTTTGACACTGTTTCTCTAGTAGGTAAAGGGAAAACATACCTTGACAACCAGTATGAGAGAAAACCCGCATGTTCAACCTCACTGCCATTCTCATTCTCCATAAAGTGCTTCATCCAAGCTCCATGAGTACATTTCTTAGACTTCCCTTTTGAAATTGCAGACTTCCTCTTTAACAAGGCGTCCACCACTATCATCAAGTCCTTTGTAGTCACATGCTTCTTTATGGGTTCTCCAAGAACAGAGAAACCCCCAAGAATCATCTCATCTTCCAATGTAATTGTGGCCTCCCCCCATGGAAACACAAAAGTATTCATCTCAGAACACCAAAACTCAACCAAACCCAATACTATTTCTTTATTGCGCCTAATATCATAGCAAGAACCCATGATGGCATCGTAAATTCCAATTCGTTTCCACATGAAAGAATGTCGTACCTCCAACTTTTCGACCCATTTGTCCCAATTCTTCTGGGGACATGCCCAGCCTTGGAAGTTAACTTTCTTCGGCCACCCTAATTGTCTGCTAGACATTTCTTCAAACAATAAGTGGGCACGAGCAGAAACACTCTCCGCCTCGTCCGAGCTCGTCGCGCAGGGCTTCAAAAACCTGGCAACCCTCTGAGTTTGGTTCCCATGTTGAGAAATTACTGAACCATACCTTTCTTGACAAACGTAATGCGCCATTTTTGGTTCAATGGTAAACGGAAAGACAGGTCCGAGAAGAAGGTGGCGCTGGCGAGCTGGAGTTTGAATGGGACATTGCTTGCTTCTGGAAGAAGAATCGATGCATGGGAAGATTTTGGGATTAAGTGTAATTTTAGGGTCCTTTAGTAACAATACAAAATCCTAATAAAGACCTTATATTTCAATTATGTCAATATTTTCTGTTATTTTTATAAATATCCAAATGGACCTCTTAATTTTTTTTTTTAAAAAAAAAAATAAAAGGGTATCAAATTACTTTTTAGTCCCCCGACATACCGTTTATTACGAATTATTTAAAATAGGAAACCCAAAGGTTGCATTGAAGCGCGCGATTTCATAAATATATATATATATATATATGTGTGTGTATGTATGTATGTATCTTATTTCAAATTTTCATTTAAATCATAACATTTTCCAAAACCCTACCATGTTCTCATCCTTTCTTCTCAGGCACGCTAAAGGAGATTTCGACCTTCAACCGTCCATCTCCTTCTCTCTCTCTTTTTGTTAGTAAATAGACTTAGGTTATTCTAAAAAAAGGAAATAATAAAGACATTTATTAAATTTAACCTTATTATCAAGGTCTTTTATATAGAAATCTCTAAAAAATTTTAGGCAAGATTTGTACAACTCGAATCCTTTTAAAAAAAAAAAAAACATACCTTCTGCAAATAGTACAACCTATGGAGAGAAACAAATGAGACATCCACCCCTTTTGCAAAACATCAACCAGCATCCGTTCTACATTTTTTTTAAAGATCGTCTTTCCCTTACTTTGAGAATACACTAAATTCATAATTATCATAGATTGAAATTAAATGCCTATCATTAATATGCTAGAGTGACAATTCTAAGAGAAAAATTCAAGAATATGTTAGAATTGAAACATACCAAGTTTTTTCTCTCTTTTTTTGTTGTAATTATATTTTTTATTCTTTTTAAAAGCGATCGAAAAATAACGAAAACTAATTTGAATATCAATTGGAAACTCAAAAGTAAAAGGAAACATTTTAAAGTTTAAAGACAAAATTAAAAGTAAACTAAAAATTTAAGAGTAAAAATGTAAAAATTTTAAACTTTTAAGGATGAAATGAAAAATCTAAACTAAAGATTTAAAATCAAAATTGAAATATTTTGAACCTCAGATAACTAAGATCAAAAGGATTTTTTTTTTTTTCCCCCTAAAAGTAAATAAATAATAAACAAACAAACGTATAAAGTAAGAAAAGAAAAACAGAGAAAGTAAATATTTGACTTGAACAAAAGGCCAAAACTAAGCCCAAACCAAAGTATTTCTAAGTCCACAACGGGGCTCAGTTTCGTTAAATAAAAAAGACGAAAATAATATCAAAAGGAAGCTTATCTCTATCAGAGCCAGGTTTCGATCCTGGGACCTGTGGGTTATGGGCCCACCACGCTTCCGCTGCGCCACTCTGATTGTTGCTAATCTAATGCAAAAGACGATTTTTGTAATTATTATCTATTGATTCATATAATTTCTAGTAGAACTGGACTGCATCCCTTTTTTCACCTTCAATTAATTATATGTGCAATTCTAAGATTTTTTTTTTTTTTTGGTAAATGTCAAGAGAATTAATGCAATTTTAGAAGGTTCAAAGATGATTTTTAAATGATGCATTAGTGGTTTTCATCCATATACTAAGGATAGAGGTATTTTTTTTAACTTTTTAAAAATATAGGGATATTATTGAAAATTTTGAAATTCCAAGAGTGTTTTTTAAAGAAAGTATTAATAGTTTTCTTCCAAAATCAACGGTATATTTTTTTTTTTTTTTTTTTTTTTTGAAAATTTAAGGGTTATATTAAAACTTTTAAAAGGAGATGCACCTTTGTTTTGACCAATTTATTTCCATCACCACCTCCATCTCCATCACCTTCATCTCATTTTTTTCTTTGTGACTCTTGTTCATACTACCCATCATTGTCTCTCTCAATTTTTTACAAGACAAAGATGATCTTGGACAATGAAATAGAGATTCACCTTTGTTTTGACCAATTTATTTAAAGATGTAAGTATTGATGTGGATAAAAGGGCAGTAAAAATAAACTTCCTCTCCTTCACTTTATTCATTTATGCAGAATATATGATATATACACATAACCAATTAGAGAAATTATAATAACCACCAATGAAAAAATAACAGTAATAACAAAAAGACTGTTACAACTAATACCCCCTTCAAATTGAACTATACAAATTTGACAGCCCAACTTGGATGTTATATCAGAAAAAACAGAGTGAGGAAGAACCTTAGTGAATCCATCTGCAAGCTGGTGGTGAGACCGGATTGGCAACAATTTGATAGAACCATCAGCAACTTTATCCCGAATAAAATGACAATCGAGCTCGATATGCTTAGTTCGTTCATAGAAAATAGGATTTGTGACAAGATGGATAGCAGCTTGGTTATCACAATATATCAGTGATGGTCGATGAACAAGAACAAGAAGATCATGAAGCAAAGAATATAGCCAAACAAGTTCACATATTGTTGAAGCAAGAACTCTATATTTAGCTTCAGCTAAAGACCTTGGAACCACAATCTACTTTTTAGATTCCCAAGAAACAAGAGAATTACCTATAAATATGCAAAAATCGAATGTAGACTTTCTTGTGTTAGGGCAAGAAGCCCAATTAGAATCTGCAAAGGCACGAAGTTGGAAGGTTTCTGCAGAGGATATAAAAATACCTTGCCCGAGGGCTGATTTCAAGTACCCCAATAAGTGATGAGTTGCTGATAGATGAGCCTTACAAGGCTTAGCCACAAACTGACTGAGTTTGTTGACAGAAGACACAATATCCAGTCTAGAAATGGTTAAGTATATGAGTCTCCCGATTAGCCTTCTATAAGATGATGGATCACTGAGTAGATCTTGGTCAAAATTCCTAAGTTTAACATTGGGATCCATTGAGACATTCATAGGCTTTGCACCAAGAAGACCAACAACTTCTAGAATTTGAAGAGTATAATGCCTTTGTGAGATAGAAATCCCTTGAGACAATCAAGCCAATTCAAGTCCCAAAAAATATTTCAACTGACCAAGGTCTTTGAGCTTGAAAGTGACATTTAGCAACTTCTTAAGTTCTTCAATAAGCTTTCCATTCTGAGAAGTCACAAGACATAGCCAAGTGATAGATCCATATACACTTCTTCAAATAAGTCTCCATGAAGAAAAGCATTATTCACATCAAGTTGAATAAGAGGCCACTGATCTGTAGAAAAGTATGTTGTAATTTCGATTTATGCATAACTGTATGTTTATGTTTCTTGACTATAATTGTATTGTTCATATACGAATGAAATTTGGAACGATCCTTCCGCTGCTCATGGAAATCGTCATGACCGATTTTCTTCAATTGGTATCAGAGCCAGGTTGTTCTGATTTCTAAATTTCACTTATGTTTTAAACTTCTTTTACAGTCGTGGTGGGTTTTCTGCATTTGTGTTTAATTGTTAAATGCTTCTATGGATGGCGTTGATGAATGTTTACGGGTCTAATTTCCTCTGTTTAAAGCTTTCTTTAAATTACAAAGTGTTAATTTGTAAGGGCCCCTGTGTTTTTTGGCATAATTAACATGCTATCGAGTCTGTAATTCAAAGAGTTTGAGTTAGTCGAGTCGTACGTGATGAAGTTTCGAAGCATGCATATGCGGTTCTCGATGAAGAAGAAGACCAAGCGTTGGTCGTGTCGTGTAGCCTCAGGTAAACGATCGTTGGGATTTAACTAAACAATCGTGTAGATTTTTCTATACGATCGTGTAGTATTTACTAAACGGTCGTTCAGCTAATGCTAAACGATGGGGTAAATCATTTACTCTATCGCGTAGCGTTGGTTGCCCGATTGCGTAGACGCTGGAGGTAGACGATCGTAATGGGAGCATATGATACTTATCGTTTAGATGAAGGCGCGCGCTAGACGATCGTGTAGTTAGCATGCTCATCGCATAGTTACGACCTACACGATCACGCGGTATACGATACGAAGGCGCTCACTCAGCGATTGTTGAGCAAAGGTAAACGATTGAGCAAAGCATTTGTTCTTTCGTGTTGACGATCGCAGGGTGTTTGGTGCGCGATGAATGGAGATCATTGCTTTGTCCGAACGATTCAAGACCCGGTTCGCCTGTTTGAACCGGAGACTCCTTGTATTTGTAATAGTTAGCTTGTAGATTTGAGGATTTGAGGCAATTTTTCCCGGTTCATCAACATTTGTTTATTATACATGTGATGTATAGTGTTTATATGGAAAAATGTTTGACATATAGTTTGAAACCCACCTTAGGTTGTGCAATTGTTCATGCTTCATGTATTATAAATGTTATAATCTTGCATGAAGAAATTATTTGAAAGCATGCGCATGCATCATGAAATATAAGAGTTATATTTTCCATGCAATGAACATTATCATGCATCATCTTTATATTATAAGCGTTAGAGTATAAGGGTAAATGGAAGCATGTTATGCTTGATTCGTTGCTTGTTTATATAAGAGTTATATAAAAAGGTAGCAATGAATAACAATGCATTGAGCATGATACTTAGGTTGTTTATAATAGTTATGGATGCCTTATATGTGTTTAACTTTGCGTTATGGTTTTGGTTGTTTCTGTTTATAAGTATTATAAAGAAAATTAGAACTAAAATTGATAAGAAAGAGTTACATGCGAACTTAGGGTGAACTCATATTTTTAAAAGGGTTTTAAAATTGGATTGAGATAGACCTAAGTTCAAAGGTTATAATGGGATTAGTAACCTAAGTCTTAATCTTTTAAAATCGGTTTAATAGGATTAAATGAATTGACATAAAAAATTAAAATTGGATTAAATCTATTTATAAGGGACCTTTTGTCTAAGGCGGGTTCTGTCTAGGCTGGGGTTCTTAAGCTGACAGAAACGAACACCCGTACCTGGGAACCTACTAGGAAAGGTGAATTAGATAGATTTTCTAGAGGCATACGACAGTTGGTCAAAAACTTCGTTAAAGAGTTTAATGGATAATAATCAAAAGTCGTTTAACTATCCAAGGTAAAAGTTACTCTTGGGCAAACCTAAAAAGTCTCTTAGTTAAAATTCTTAGCCGTGTTTTTTCTAAGTGAACTAAACCCTAGGTTATAAAATACTTAGTGAGAGGAAGAGATGTATCTGGTATACCAATGATTTCACTCACGTTTCTCCCTGAATGTTTACACTGTGGGATTCATGTTTGGCCTCGTGGTGCCCTGGGAGCATCCCCTTCGGATGGTGTTTTCATGAGTCAATATCAAGGTGGACGGAGAGAGTGTTTATAGTAAGTGGGTGAAGGGTGTGTGTCAACACATCCTACGGTCTCTGTCATTGGTTCACACCGTGAGATCATTCTGTNCATCCTACGGTCTCTGTCATTGGTTCACACCGTGAGATCATTCTGTATTCCCTCATAGCGCCTTAGGAGTGTCCCCCTTCGGATGGATTTTGTGCAGTTGGTCAAGATCAAGGTAAACTCCAGAAATGGATAGGGTCGCTTTAGGTTTTTTCCCAATCGGATTTTTCCCTTCGAATTGGCTGCTTGTGACGGATCTCTAGGGCCTAAAATGGCGGGTCACACTTACGAGAGATTGTTAAGTAAGTTAATGATCTATTGACCAAATCAATGATGACTGGCCGTTATAGGAGCAAGATTTGTTCTGGTATTAATGACTGGTTGAGAATTTCTCAATTCAGAGGATGGATAATTGACCTCCCTTCGGCGGCTTTTGTCCTAAACTTTTGAAGCGTCATTGCAAAACTAGATGTCACATGAGGTTCATGTTAGTTTTGCTAAACCTTATTGGATGTTGTATGTTTTTTTTCAACGGGTATTTGCTTAAAACCTAACGTAAGTCAATGTGTTTTTATTTTCAGCAACTCGATAGTATTTCCATTTAAAGCCCTTAATTTGACCAATTACATACAGTGGAAAGAGTCGTGTAAAACATATTTCGTGGTAAACGACCTCGAATTTGTCATGGTTGAGGAATGTCCTCAAATTCCGACCCTTGATGCACCACAAAATGTTCGCAACGCATATGAGGTGTGGATGAAGGCTAATTCTTTGGCCCGACTTCAGATTTTGGGTAGCATACCTGATGTTTTGGCCAAAAGGGTTGAGTACATGGTCATTGAACGTCAGTTCTTACTTTTCAAGCACAAAGGGATGGATGACAAAATTAGTAGTGTCAGTTCCAAAGTTAAACTCCAGGAAGAGGAAGCAATTGTTGTTGACTCTATTGAGGTTCATGGAAGAAAAGTGTTCTCTGACATGCAACTTGGAGCTTCTTTAGGTTCTGATACAGATCTTACTACTCTCCAAAAGAGGAGAAAAGACACTAAATGTGATTTATTGGTTTTGGAGACGTGTTTGGTAGAGAGTGATGATTCTGCCTAGATCGTAGATTCGGTGCTACCAACCATGTCTATTTCTCTTACCAAGGATTCAGTTCCTAGAAAACGTTGCCATAGGGAGAGATGACTCTTAGAGTCGGTACTGGTGAGGTTGTTTCAGCTATAGCTATAGGCAGACTGAAGTTATTTATTGACAAGAAATGTTATCTGTTACTAGATAATGCTTTCTAGTTCCTCATATTAAGAGGAATTTAATCTCAGTTTCTTGTCTCATTGAACAAGGGTATTGTTGGGAATATCCTAGAACTCGCAGTTCGTATTAAACATTCTATTTTATCAATAACAATGATTTGTTGATTTTGCATCTTATTATGAAAATCTAATAAACGCATCCTTGACTATAGTCTGAATGTTGTAACTTTATGTAGTGACATAAACAGGATCAAGTTGGCAGTATATAGCTTAAATGGTCTAATAAGTATATGGATGAAATTGGGTATCTCATCCTGGTAACATTATTGGATGCGGCCCACTCTGTATTTGTTACAAGAAGTTGTAAGGTGCTACAAACGATGTGATCCACAAATCGTTCATGTTGAGTCATGAGAGTGGGGGCATCCTATGCAATGAGTTTGCATATAGACTGGACCAAGAAAATAGTCACTTTTCTTTATAACGACCGTTTACTGTTAATACTAACTATTTATTTTATTACATAACCTAGATTAACTCGATCTTCATCCTGAGCTAGCTATGAACTCCTGTATGTTCGGGATTATCCTTTGATCTGCAAATGGTGAGATAATCCAACAGCACTGCTTAATAAGCTTACCATTTTGGGGATAAGACCGAATGAATAGCTGGGGACATAGCCTTGCAAGATGGAATTCACTCCTACCTTATTTAGGGTTAGCAGATAGGTTGTTCTCTTAAGTACTGACTCCAGGTCTTGAACAATCGGGGCCTCGCCTTCTCATGATAGAGAAAGGATTTGATTCATAGAGATTATGAATCAGAATTGTTCATTAGATGATCAGTAGGAACTTAAGGAACAAGATGTAGTCACGTAGGTAAAACGGTATTTTTGACCTAGCTTTGATTACGAACAACCTGTGAAAGATCAACTTACTGATTACGGTTATTAAATGGACATAATATATCTACAGTGAGGGGAGTTCAACTATGGGTTATAGTGGAGTGTCCCATTAGTTAACGAATGGGGGTTAGATCGGACTAATGAGTTTAACCGATTAATCTCGAATCGTTGGAGCCCATGATCTGTAGGTCTGCGAGGTCCCCCTACTAGCTCGTAAATAGATAAGCTTTAGGGTAGCTTAAGAAATTAATTTGAAACGTTCAAATTAAACGGAACAAGAGAATAAATATTTAAATATGATTTAAATTTATAAAGATGATTATTGTGCAAAAATTAATTTAATATTTGATATTAGATTAATTAATTTTTTAAATTAAGTTAAGAAAATCAAATTTTGAATGAAAATTATTTAAAATCATTTTTTGTTTTAAAAAGAAAATGGAAAATGGATTTTTTCCATTACCATCATTTTTATGCTCACACAAAAAGCATTATCTTCTCTACTTTGATTCTCCAAGCATGAGCTGCAAGCCATGCACTCCATCTCTTTGCATGTTCATCAAATATATATAAAGAAGATTGGAGTTGTTGGAGAAGAGATAATACAAAATTTGAGAGGAACTTTTTCTAAAGAAGAAGAATTTGTCTTCTTTAGTTGTGCTGCTAGGAGTTTTTCTGGTTTCTTCACATCTTCAAGCTGTTCTTGAGTTCCACAACTCTGCCTAAAGCTCCAAGAGATAGTAAAGAAGGCTTTGAGGTGGTTCATGTTGATATCAAGTGAAGACAGCAGCTGAACAGACGTTTGCTCGGAGAGTTCATCAAAGGTATGTTCTGAAAACCCACTTTTTAAGAAGAGCATGCTTTAGTTTTCACTAAAATTAGTGAATTAGAAAGCTTATTGATCCTTGATACTTCCGTTGCATGTGGTTTAACTCTTTCAATTGGTATCAGAGCATCTTTTAAGTTTTCAATTCAGTCTAATTTTGGCAAGGTGGGTGTTTTTCATGAGATATATGAAATTGATGCACTGCTATGTTTTTCTCTGTTTTGGCATTTTAATTCTCTTTAATTTCTCAATTAAATTTATAATTGGCTCTTGTTTGATGAGCATTTATGTGTTAGCAAGAGTCTATAATTTATTTGGAGTCATTAAAGTTGAAATTAAGATGTAATTGAAGAAACAAGCAAAGAAGGTTGAGCTGCTGTTCGAGTTTTTTCAGCTTTTGCTTAAATCTATTGCTGAGGTCCAGTTGCTAAACGATTGTTTAGCTCCAAATGTTAAACGATGAGAAGAAAATCTAGACGATCGTTTAGTAATATGCGCTGGTATCATGTACCTGCGAGAGCTAGGTGATGCGTTCATTTGCTATACAATAGCATTATGTAATCGTTTAGTTTTTGTCGTGGAAACTAGACGATATGTTGATTTTGCTAAACGATGGCGTTATACAATCGTTCAACAACGATGCGTGCTACACGATAGCATTAAGCATTCGTTTGGTCACAGGGCTAAGCAATCGTGTACATAAATGCTATGCGACACAATGATGTTCTATACAATGGAGCTATGCGATCGTTTAGCTGCGAGCAGATACTAAACGACGACTTGAATGCACTAGGCGATGGTGTTATGCGATTGATTAGTACTATGCAATGGAGCTAAGCGATTACACTACGATGGAACTAAATGATCGTCTAGTCTTATGTGATAGAGCTAAACGATCGTTCAGGTTTCAGGAAATACTATGCGATCGTGTAGTTCCTCTCAACCCCAGGCAATGACACTAGACGATTACATCCAAGCGTTACACAATTGGCCTTAGCAGCATATTGAGGTTAGACCAAGAGCAACCAGTTCGACCGGTTTACTCAAGGTTCAATCCTGTTCAACCTCAAATGGTTGTGGTTGGTCCAGTTCAGGCTTTGGTGGTCCGGTTTAGACTCGTCCAGCCCGGTTCAAGTTGTTTTGGGTTCGGTTTGGAACGGTTCGAGCGGTTCAAAGATGGTTATGAAGTTGTTTGTAATAGTTAGCTGTTTGTTTGCTTATTTATGCCAAAACAAAAACCATAACAGTTAGTACTTAATTGTTTATGCATAAGATATATGTGATAATTAAATAAATTCATGTATATGCATATAGTATACCATGTAAATTTAAAACCCCACCATAGGAAGCATGTTACATGCATCGACAGTATGTTATAATTGTTATAATCTATAGTATGCATGTTAGGGTTATGTTTAATATAATAGTTGTATTAGATACCTTTGTTGAATGTTATGGATGTTTAAGCATGTCTCAATTTTGTAAGTTGTTATAAAATTGGTTAGACGTTTAAAATCCATAACAAAGAACTGTTGCATGTTCACTTACGTTAACAAATAATTTTAATCGTTAAAATAGATTGTTGCCTTATAAAATATGGTTACAAACTCGTATCGATTTATAAACCTGTCTAAGGTTGGGGGTAGTTAAGTTGACGGTTTACGGAACACCTCCTACATGGGGATTATGACCGAACAATTGAGAGTTGTTAACTAATTTTATGAGCTTGCGTGAGTGATTTGATGTAATAAAATGGTTTATCACCTTGAAATTGTAGGTTAAATCCAATTATAAGAGTTATATTTGGATAAACCACTTAGACTTAGGTTGTATGAAATTAGCCGTCATGCTTAAATAAATTACCCAAACATTTAGAACACTTCAGTGGGAGATTAACAATATATTTGATATTTGATATGTAGTTATTAGCTCTCACGTCCTCAAGAGTTCACACCGTGAGATCCATGCTCGACTTCTTGTCGATTTTACCTTGACTGCTCCATACGGAAAGTGTTTGCATGGGTCAATAACAAGGTGAATGAGGGAAGTGGTTCATAGTAAGTGGGTGAAGGAAATATGTCAACATTGCCCTACAGTCTCCTCCATTAGTTTGAACAATGAGATTCCTATATTGTGTCTGCTGTCGTTTTTAGTGCGGCCCTAGCTAGTCGTTAATCGCGGCGATCCCTACGGAGGGTTGTACCATAGGATTCGGAACAACCCAAGTTTCAATAAAATGAATATGGTCTTATAGTTTTGTCTTGGATATTGTCTTCTCTTTCGGAGGCATATTCATACCGTCCTATAAGATCTGAAAATGGCGAGTCACACTTACAAAAATTACTAAGTGTTAGTAAAGATCTTGACCGAAAATGATAACCAAAAGAACTATTGGGATATGAGTTATTCTAGATAATAGTATTTGGTCAAGAACTGTCTTGCTTCTATGAAGAAATTCTTGCTGCCCCACTGTAGTACTTGTTCTAAATCACTTAAGTATCGTTACAAATAAATAAAGATATATTGGGTACTTTATTAGTTTTGCTAAAATGGATTTAGATGCATATTTTAATAGAATTTGTTTAAAATGTTTCAACAATGTTGAACTCGATTATACAACTACTTGTTTCTGAAAAATTTAACGGAGAGGGTTACTCCAATTGGAAATCAAATATCAATACAATATTAGTAGTAGATGACTTGAGGTTTGTGTTAACGGAGGAGTGTCCTCCAGTTCCCAGTTCAATGACGACCCGAAATGTTTGGGATGTTTATGATAGGTGGGTAAGGGCAAACGAAAAACCCGAGCCTATATCTTGGCGAGTATATCTGATGTACTCAACAAGAAATATGAGGTCATGCCCATAGCTCATGAGATCATGGCATCATTATAGGAGATGTTCAGGCAACCGTCATCATATGTTAGACATGAAGCTATCAAATATGTGTATGTGACACGTATGAAGGATGGGACCAATGTGAGAGAACATGTTCTTGACATGATGGTCCATTTAACATCGTAGAGGCTCACGGGGTATGATAGACGAAACAAGTCAATTGAGCATGATACTAGCATCTCTTCCTGAGAGTTATCTGCCGCTCAGGACAAATGTTGTCATGAACAAAATCACTTATAACTTAACGATGTTGTTGAATGAATTGCAAACTTATCAATCGATGATGAAACTCAAGGAAAAGAAAATAAATGTTATTTCTAAACCGAAAAAGTTTTACAAAGGGTCTACATCTGGTACGAAACTCGATGATAAGAAAGCTGGTCCTTCTTCTTCTTCTAAAGATAAAACCGTACAGATGAAAAAGAAAGGAAAAGGGAAAAAGAAAACCACTGTGAAGAAAAACAAAAACAAAACTCCCAAGGGAAAATGTTTCCATTGTGAAGAGGTTAGGCATTGGAAGCGTAATTGCCCAAAATATCTGGCTGAAAACAAAGCAGAAAATAATAAACAAGGTAAATATGATTTACTAGTTGTTGAAACATGTATAGTGGAAAATTCTCACCTTACCTGGATATTAGATTCAGGCGCCGCTAATCATGTTTGTACTTTTCTACAGGAAACTAGTTCTTGGAGAAGACTTTCTGAATATGAAATGACTTTCAAGGTGGGCACAGGTGAGGTCATTTCAGTTGAAGTAGTGGGAGATGTGAAGTTTTTTTTTTGGAGATTCTTTTATCTTACTCAAGAACGTGTTCTTTGTACCTAAGATGAAAAGAAATCTGATCTCCATTTCTTGTCTTTTAAAGAATATGTACAGTGTATCTTTTGAATATAATGAAGCTTTGTTTATTCAAGAGGTGTTCATATTTGTTTTGCTAGACTTACAAATAACTTATACATATTACAACCAACGGAAGCACGAGCTATTTTAAATATAGAGATGTTTAAAACAGCTGAAACTCATAATAGAAAGCGGAAAATTTCTCCTAACGCCTATCTTTGGCACCTCAGGCTTGGTCACATTAATCTCAACAGGATTGAGAGATTGGTAAAAAACGATCATCTAAATCAGTTAGAAGACAGTTTTCTACCTCCATGTGAATCATTTCTTGAGGGAAAAATGACGAAAAGATCTTTTTCTGACAAAGGTCTTCGTGCCAAAGAACCTCTTGAACTTATACATTCAGACCTTTGTGGTCCGATGAATATTAAAGCTCGAGGAGGATATCAGTACTTCGTCTGTTTTATTGACAATTACTCTCGATATGGATATATTTACTTAGTCAGTTACAAGTCTGAAACTCTTGAAAAGTTCAAAGAATTTAAGGCTGAGACTGAAAATCAGTTAAGTAAAAGAATTAAAACACTTCAATCTAATCGAGGTGGTAAGTATGGATTTGCAATTCTAGAACTATCTAATAGATCATGGAATTCAATCCCAATTCACAGCACCTGGAACACCACAACAAAACGGTGTTGTAGAAAGGAGAAATCAAATATTGTTGGACATGGTTTGGTCTATGATGAGTTATACTCAATTCCCTCAATCCTTTTGGGGATATGCAGTACAGACTGCAATTTATATTCTGAACGTTGTTCCACCCAAAAGTGTTTCAAAAATACCATATCAATTGTGGAAAGAACGCAAAGCAAGTTTACGTCATTTCTGCATCTGGGGTTGTCCAACACACGTGTTGGTACAGCATCCTAAAAAATTGGAAACGTGTTCGAAATTATGCCTATGTAGGATATCCCATGGAAACAAAGGGAGGATACTTTTATGATCTCTAAGAAGATAAAATGTTTGTATCGACAAATGCAACTTTCTTGGAAGAGGATCATATTAAGAATTTTCTACCTCGCAATAAACTAATATTGCAAGAACTATCTAAAGATACTACAGATAAATCAACAAGAGTTGTTGATCAAGCTGGTCCATCAACAACGGTTGTTGTCCCGTCACGTCCATCTCAAGAGTTAGGGATGCCTCGTCGTAGTGGGACGGTTATTCAACAACCTGAATGCTACATGGGTTTAACAGAAACTCAAAACATCATACAAGATGATGGTTTAGAGGATCCATTAACCTTTAAGAAGGCAATGGAAGATGTTAATAGGGAACAATGGATAAAAGCCATGGACAATGAAATGGAGTTTATATACTTCAACTTAGTCTAGAAACTTGTAGATCAACCACAAGGTGTTAAACCTATAGATTGTAAGTGGATCTACAAGAGAATACGAGACCAAATTGGCAAGGTACAGACCTATGAAGCCAGGCTCGTGGCAAAAGGTTTTACCCAAAAGAATGAGTTGATTATGAAGAAACTTTTTCTCCTATTGCCATGATTAAATCAATAAGAATACTTCTTACCATTGCCACATATTATGATTATGAAATATGGCAAACGGATATCAAGACAACTTTTTTGAATGGCTATCTTAATGAAAGTATTTTAATGTCTCAACCAGAGGGGTTTGTCGAAACAGGACAGAAACAAAAAGTCTGTAAGCTTAATTCGATCCATTTATGGATTGAAACAAGCGTCCAGATCCTGGAATATAAGATTTGACACTGCGATCAAATCTTATGACTTTGAACAGAATGTTGACGAACTTTGTGTATACACGAAGATAGTCAACAAAACTGTAGCATTCTTAATTCTATATGTTAATCATATCTTGCTCATTAGGAATGAGCAAGCTTTCTTACTGACGTAAAGAGATGGTTAGCATCACAGTTCCAAATGAAAGATTTGACTGATGCTTAGTATGTTCTAGGAATACAGATCTTTCGAGACCGAAAGAATAGAACATTAGCATTATCTCAGGCATCTTATATTGACAAGATGTTGTCAAGGTATAATATGCAAAATTAGGCATGGAATTCATTTTTCGAAGGAACAATGTCCTAAGACACCTCAAGAGGTTGAGGAGATGAATAGAATTCCATATGCTTCTGCAGTTGAGAGTTTGATGTACGCTATGTTGTGTACATGTCCTGATGTATATTTTACAGTTGGAATCGTTAGCAGGTTCCAATCTAATCCTGGACACGGTCATTGGACCGCTGTAAAAAATATCCTCAAGTATATTAGGAGAACAAGGGACTATATGTTTGTGTATGGACCTAAGGATTTGATCCTTACGGGATACACTGATTCTGATTTTCAGATTGACGTAGATTCTAGGAAATCTACTTCAGGATTAGTTTTCACTTTTAACGGAGGAGCTATAGTCTGGAGAAGCATCAAGCAAAGTTGTATCGCTGACTCCACCATGGAAGCAGAATACGTGGCTGCATGCGAAGCTACTAAGGAAGCAGTATGGCTACGCAAATTCTTAGTTGATTTGGAAGTTGTTCCAAATATGCACTTGCCTATCACACTGTATTGTGACAACAGTGGTGTAGTTGCTAACTCAAAGGAACCCAGGAGTCACAAGCGTAGAAAACACATTGAATGAAAGTACCATCTCATCAGGGAGATTGTACATAGAGGAGATGTGCTCGTCACAAAGATAGCCTCTGAAGACAACCTTGCTGATCCATTCACCAAGGCCCTCTCGGCTAAAGTTTTCGAGGGCCACCTAGTGGGACTAGGACTCCGAGTAGGGTAATCTAGGGCAAGTGGGAGAATGTCTATGGTATTGTAGATGCCCTAGTTTGTTGTATTTTTCCCATTATGTATCTCATCATTATATTGTATATATTTGTTCTCACTGGAGTTTTAGTCCAAGTGGGAGATTGTTCGAAATGTCCTAGAACTTGCAGTTCGTGTTAAATATTCTATTTTATCAATAACAATGACTTGTTGATTTTGCATTTTATTATGAAAATCCAATAAACGCATCCTTGACTATAGTCTGAATGTTGTAACTTTATATAGTGACATAAACAGGATCAAGTTGACAGTATATAACCTAAATGGTCTAATAAGTATATGGATGAAATTGGGTATCTCATCCTGGTAACACTATTGGATGCGGCCCACTCTGTCGTTATCACAAAAAGTTGTAAGGTGCTACAAACGATGTGATCCACAAATCATTCATGTTGAGTCATGAGAGTGGGGGCATCCTATGCAATGAGTTTGAATATAGAATGGACCACGAAAATAGTCATTTTTCTTTATAACGACCGTTTACTATTAAAACTGACTATTTCTTTTATTATATAACCTAGATTAACTCGATCTTAATCTGAGCTAGCTATGAACTCCTGGTTGTTCGGGATTATCCTTTGATCTGCAAATGGTGAGAGTAGTCCAACAACACTGCTCAATAAGCTTACCATTTTGGGGATAAGACCAGATGAATAGCTGGGGACATAGCCTTGCAAGATGGAATTCATTCCTACCCTATTTAGGGTTAGTAGATAGGTTGTTCTCTTAAGTACTGACTCCAGGTATTGAACAATCAGGGCCCCGCCTTCTCATGATAGAGAAAGGATTTGATTCATAGAGATTATGAATCAAAATTGTTCATTGGAGGATCAGTAGGAACTTTAGGAACAAGATGTAGTCACAGGGGAAAAACAGTATTTTTGACCTAGCTGTGATTACGAACAACCTGTGAAGGATCAACTTACTAATTATGGTTATTAAGTGGACATAATATATCTACAGTGAGGGGAATTCAACTATGGGCTATATTGGAGTGTCCCATTAGTTAACAAATGAGGGTTAGATCGAACTAATGAGTTTAGCCGATTAATCTCAAATCGTTGGAGCCCATGATCTGTAGGTTCACGAGGTCCCCCTACTAGCTCGTAAATAGATGAGTTTTAGGGTAGCTTGAGAAATTAATTTGAAACGTTCAAATTAAACAGAACAAGAGAATAAATATTTATATATGATTTAAATGTATAAAGATGATTATTGTGCAAAAATTAATTTAATATTTGATATTAGATAAATTGATTTTTTAAATTAATTTAAGAAAATAAAATTTTGAATGAAAATTATTTAAAATAATTTTTTGTTTTACAAAGAAAATGGAAATTCATTTGCATGTTGCACAAAAATGGAAAATGAGTTTTTTCCATTACCATCATCTTTATGCTCACATAAAAAGCATTATCTTCTCTATTTTGATTCTCCAAGCATAAGCTGCAAGCCATGCACTCCATCTCTTTGCATGTTCATCAAATATATATAAAGAATATTGGAATTGTTAGAGAAGAGATAATACAGAATTTGAGAGAGAATTTTTCTAAAGAAGAATAATATGTCTTCTTCAGTTGTGTTGTTGTGAGTTTTTCTGGTTTCTTCACATCTTCAAACTATTCTTGAGTCCCACAACTCTGACTAAAGCTCCAAGAGCATAGTAGGGAAGGCTTTGAGGTGGTTCACATTGATATCAAGTGAAGACAGCAGATGAACAGACGTTTTCTTGGAGAGTTCATCAAAGGTATGTTCTGAAAACCCACTTTTTGAGAAGAGCATGCTTTAGTTTTTGCTAAAATTAGTGGATTAGAAAGCTTATGGATCCTTGATACTTCCGCTGCATGTTGTTTAACTCTTTCAGGTATACCGTCTTATATTCTGAAAATAAAGTGTTTATTTTCAAGAATGGAATGGAGATTGGCTTTGGTTTGATGGAAAGTAACTTGTATGTACTAAGGTCGTTAGTCATAAAGCCTTATTTAATATTGAAATGTTCAATACAATGAAAACAGCTAAAAGACCAAAGGTTTCTCCTAAGGAAAACGCTCATCTTTGGCATCCAAGGTTAGGTCACATCAACCTCAATAGGATTGAGCAGTTGGTGAAAAGTGAACTTCTAAAGAGTTTAGAAAAAAACTTATTGTCAATGTGTGAATCATGCCTCGAAGGCAAGATGACCAAACATCCTTTTACTGGAAAATGTTAAAGAGCCAAGGAAGCCTTGGAGCTTGTACATTTAGAACTCTATGGTCCGATGAGTGTTAAGGCTCAAGGTGGGTGTGAATATTTCATCTCTTTCATAGATGATTATTCAAGGTACGGGTATTTCTACCTAATGCAACATAAGTCTGAAGCCCTTGACAAGTTCAAAAAGTATAAGGCTGAAGTTGAAAACTTGTTAAGTAAGAAGATAAAAACACTACGATTTGATCGTGGTAGTGAGTATATAGACTTTTAATTCTAGAACTATATAATAAAACATGGGATTGCGTCCTAACTCTCGATCCTAGGTACACCTCAGTAAAATGGTGTATCAGAAAGGAGAAACAAAACCTTGTCGAACATGGTTCGGTCTATGATGAGTTAAGCTCATATCCAGACTCGTTTTGGGGTTTTTCAGTGGAGACTGCATCTATATCCTGAACAACTTTCCCTCAAAAAGTGTTTCTAAAACACTTTTTGAGTTGTGGAGAGGTTGTAAAGGTAGTTTATGCCACTTTAGGATTTGGGGGTGTCCGGTTCATGTGCTTGTGACTAACCCGAAGAAGTTGGAACCGTGTTCGAAAGTTTGCCTCTTTGTAGGCTACCCCAAGGAGATGAGAGGTGGATACTTCTATGATCCGAGTGAGAATAAAGTGTTTGTTTCTACGAATGCTATCTTCTTGGAAGAAGACCACATGAGAGATCATAAACCACGAAGCAAGCTATTTTTATGTGAGATTTCTAGTGAGACTGAAACTACTGAGGGTTCAACAAGAGTTGTTGAACAGGCCGATAGATCAACAAGAGTTGTTGAGGTCGGTACATCTAGTCAACCAACTCAAGAGTTGAGACTGCCTCGATGTAGTGGGAGAGTTATGAACCCACCGGATCGCTACATGTTTGACCGAAGCCCAGAACGTCATTTCTAATGATGGGGTTGAGGATCCATTGTCTTTTAAGAAAGCAATGGAGGATGTTGACAAGGATGAATGGATTCAAGCCATGAACCAGAAAATGGAGTCTATGTACTTCAATAACGTCTTGGAGCTTGTTGATCTGCCTGATGGGGTAAGACCTATTGAGTGTAAGTGGATCTATAAGCGAAAGAGAGGTGTAGATGGAAAAGTACAAACCTTTAAGGCTCGACTCGTGGCAAAGGGTTATACCCAGGTCGAAGGAGTTGACTATGAGGAAACTTTCTCACCTATTATCATGCTCAAATCTATCAGGATACTCTTGTCCATAGCCACAATTTATGATTATGAGATATTGCAAATGGATGTCAAGACTACATTTCTTAATGGTAATCTTGAGAAGACCATCTATATGACTCAACCAGAGGGGTTCTTCATTCCTGGTCAAGAGCAAAAAGTTTACAAGCTTAATAAGTCCATTTATGAGTTGAAACAATCATCTCGATCATGGAACATTAGATTTGACGCTGCGATCAATTCATTTGGCTTTGATCAGAATGTTGATGAGCCTTGTGTTTACAAGAAGATCATCAACAGCTCAGTAGCTTTCTGGTACTGTATGTGGATGATATCCTACTTATTGAGAATGATGTAGGATATCTGACTGACATTAAAAAATGGCTAGCTGCCGAGTTCCAAATGAAAGATTTGGGTGAGGCACAATATGTTCTAGGGATCCAGATCATTCGGGATCGTAAGAACAAGAGGTTAGCCTTTTCTCAGGCATCGTACATCGATTAAATGTTGATCAGGTATAGGATACAGGATTCCAAGAGGGTTTGTTACCCTTCAGGCATGGAATCATTTTGTCTAAGGATCAATTTCCTAAGACACCTCAAGAAGTTGAGAAGATGAGACGGATACCCTATGCTCCAGCTGTAGGAAGCTTAATGTATGCAATGTTGTGTACCAGACACGATATTTGCTATGCAGTAGGGATTGTCAGTCGATATCAGTCCAATCCAGGATTTGAACACTAGACGAGGGTCAAGACGATCCTCAAGTATCTTCGAAGAACGAGGGGCTACATGCTTGTGTATGGAGATAAGAATCTGATCCTTACAGGATACACAAACTTTGACTTTCAGACCGATAGAAATTCTCGCAAATCGACATCGGGGTCAATGTTCACTCTGAATGGAGAGGCCGTAGTGTGGCGAAGCATCAAGCAAGGATACATCACGGACTTCACTATGGAAGCCGAATACGTACCAGCTTGTGAAGCAACTAAAGAGGCTGTTTGGCTGAGAAAATTCCTTACAGTTTCAAAAGTTGTTCATAATATGGATTTGTCTATCACTCTCATTGTGATAACAGCGAGGTTGTGGCAAATTCAAAGGAGCCTCGAAGTCATCGTCGGGGCAAGCATATAGAGCAAAAGTACCACTTGATCAGGGAGATTGTGCATCACGGCGATGTGATAGTCACAAAGATAGCTTCGGAGCACAACGTTGTTGATACCTTTACAAAGGCTCTCATGGCTAAAGTGTTCGAGAGTCACCTGAAGAGTCTGGGTCTGCGGGACATGCGACATCATGTCTAGGGCAAGTGGGAGATGATACTAGGATAAGCTCTAGTTTATTGTATATTGTACATGTATTTCTATTTTATTGTACATTAGTCTCCCAAGGCATTAGAACAAGTGGGAGATTATTGGGATTTGTGTCCTAATTCTCCCGAAGGCTCGTTGTTTGTAATTGTACACATTGTTTATGAATTAATAAGTGTTATTTCATTCTGGCATTTACTCATATCCAATACACAAAGCTCCATGGTTATTGTATGTAAACTTAAGTATGTATATGAGATATACAAGTGGATCATGCCTTAAGTGATAACCTAAATAGGTCTGTAGTATAAGGATTAAGGAGGGATTCCTGTTCCTGGTGACACTACGGATACGGCCCGCTTTGTAAGGGTTTGCAAGTGTTGTAAACTACTACAGAGAGTAGATCCTGACCATTCATGTGGAGACATGCGAGCGGGGGTATCTTATACAAAGATTTTTTATAAGATCGGACCACAAGATGACTAGTCTCTGTATATAACGTCGTTGATACTGGAGACTTACATCTCACCTAAACGACCATAGGTGACATGACTTTAATCCTGAGTGTTTTGGGAACTTCTACCTTTGAAGGCGGTCCTTTGATTAGTATGGGTGAGAGTGGTCAGATTGTCAACTCAACATGCCTACCTTTTTGGGGACTTGTCTGATTTGGGAGCTGGGAACTCAGTTACACAAGATGAAATTCACTCCTTCCCCAAAGCAGGGGTAAATAGATAGATTTCTCCCTTAAGGGTTGGTTCCGGGGCTTGAACATAGTGGCCACAGCTTCTCTTTAGAAAAGAAGACTCGGCCATAGTAGGACTATGACTTATGTTCATTAGAGGGATCAGTGGTACTTAAGGAGTTAAATGTAACTATAGGGACATAACAGTTATTGGTCGAGATATACTTAGAAGCGATCTGTGAAGGGTTATCACACTGTTGATTGGTTAAGATGGACACATAATATATCTGTAGTAAGGAGAGTTTTTACCGTCGGTCTTTAGTGGAGTGCCTGGCAGTTAACAGATGGTGGATCCCGTGACTAAAGAGTTTAGTCAGTTATTCACGTACCTGGAGCTTTGAGCTATAGGTCCATAAAGTCCCCTTGGTAGCTCAATGGATTCAAATTGAGGATCAGTTCTTGGTGTTGGTTTGAAATGTTCAAATTAATAAGAGGTATTTCAATTATATATGATATGATCGGTATGGTATATGAGATACATCTAGTGGAGGATTAATGTAAATGAGATTTACATTAATGACCATGGAATAGAAAAAGAGCTATGGTTTATATGTTTCATGAGATAAAATATTAAAACTATAGGTTATAAATATAGTATGGTAAGTTGGTTATCATTTATATTTATAATAATATTAATTATTGGATAATTATCTCTTTTTCTCTAATAACCAATTGAGTGAGAGGTTATTGGGGGTTTCATGGTAACAGTGAGATAAAAGGAAAAATGTTTTCCTAATTTTAGTTAATGTTGATTTGAGAATTCCATTCTCGGAAAGTTCTCATGGAAGTCTGTCAAGTGAATTAGATTTGCTAAAGGACAACTTAGAGAGACTAGATAATCGTGGAGTGTTAGACGATTGCATAGATTTTATTAAACGATTGGGCATCGTCCTATACGATAGGCTTTAACATCTCCCACTTGCTCAATCGTTTACACGATTGTTCTTCCTCCAGTCTCTGCTTTTAACCAAGTCCATAGAGACCACACTCTAGATTCTCACACTGAGAATACCAAGGTAACCTTTTGGTAGTGTCATACTCAACTCAACACAGTCGAGGTTCTATGGAGGTCGTTCGTGGTGTTTGGGGTGTTCATGACTTGGAGATCACTTTGTTCGAGTTCACTGTGATCGTGTAGTGTAGCGGTCGTGCTATACGAGCATTCGAGTGTTGCATTGTTGCTGATTGTTCGAGCATTCATGATCAAGGATCTTGAAGATGAGTCTTCAAAGGTATGTATAATTCTATCCCTTGATCTGTAGAAAAGTATGTTATAATTTCGATTTATGCATAACCGTATGTTTTCGTTCTTGACTATAATTATATTGTTCATATACGAATGAAATTTGGAACGATCCTTCCGTTGCTCAGGGAAATCCTCATGATCGATTTCCTTCACAACTATCCCTTTATCCCCTCTCCTTGAAGCTCTCACAAATATCCTTCTCATCCCTGACTCGGATCCCCAATCACCAGCAACTTCACCCCACCAACAATCACCAACCCACTGCTCACCGTACACTTTACCTAATGTTAATGATCCATACGATTTGGGTGCTATGTCACATCCCGCTCCAGATTACCCTCTTAACCTAGATGGAATGGTGACTGCAACAGTTACCAACCCTTTTGCTGGCACTTACTGCCTATCTAACCTGTTAAATTTGCTCAAACCCTAAATATGTACATTTCATCAATATACGAACAAATTAACTCAGAACTTAACACAGTTACATTACAGGGTTTCATAGCATTGTTCATACATGAATATTACAACTTAGTGAGCCCCATCTAGAATACTAGTCCCTTCTGACAGACACATGTGTACTAACTAATACAGGTCTTCAATTAAGCTTCCTTCAACCTGACTCTTAGAGTGGCAGAGTAGCAGCAAAGAAGTCTTTTGAGAACTGACCGTTACCTGAAAGGAAAACATTTGAAAACATGAGCTAGAGGCCCAGTGAGTGACGAATATTTAAAGCATAACTTTCATACATAGATTTGATATTAAAACTGAAAGCTTTAACTGAAAACATAAACTTGGCAACTATTATTCATGTCATCATTAACATCACATAGCACTTTTTCATGCTTTCCTAGACTATGCCTTAGTCTATTAGTCTAGAGTGGCCCTTTTGCTCACTCTTTATCATTCTTTATTGCATTACTACTTAATTGGAAAGGAACCCTTTTGTTCACATCCTAAAACATAATTTGCATCCTTATTTGAGTTACTCAATTCCTCAACGTCAATCTATAGTTAGTGTGGAGTGATTTCAACACT
This sequence comes from Benincasa hispida, assembly GCF_009727055.1. Classification (NCBI taxonomy): domain Eukaryota; kingdom Viridiplantae; phylum Streptophyta; class Magnoliopsida; order Cucurbitales; family Cucurbitaceae; genus Benincasa; species Benincasa hispida. Next base: position 52,224,736 of record NC_052357.1, read on the forward strand.
ACCAATAACAACTTTTCTTACATACATGTGATTCTAGTTTAAGTACTGTCATAATTTAGGTACTACTGCTCAGATACCTTCTCCGTGTCCTTCAGTATCGAGCTCCTTGGATACCTTCTCTGTGTCCTTCAGTATCGAGCTATTCAAATCTAAGACTAAGCTTCAGTACCTTTTCATTTAGTCCTTCAGTACTAAGCTTATTCAAATCTAAGACTCGGCTTCAGTACCTTCTCGTGTAGTCCTTCAATACTAAGCTCATACTCATTCATGTACCATACTGATCTTGCATATTCTTATCTCTTAATGAATTAGTTGTCCAAAAGCATTCTATACTAATGCATCCTTATGTTCATTGAAAAGAATAGCATAAACATAACATTAATGTGAGATGCGTTGCTTGGTAACTATTTGAGAATAGTTGTCATAAATAGCTTTCAGTAAACATGCATTGCTAGACGATGCGTTATTTTATGCAATGAAATAATAGTGTAGAACACGATGGTGGAATATGCATTGTGCAAGCAAGTTTTCTCGGTAAGACCCAAGTATAAATCCTACTGAGTTGCCTGGTAAGCCCAGGGTCGAACACAGAGACTAAGGAAAACAGTATGTGATGGTAATTTTAGATCACTTTGCAGTAACAAATAAATCAAATATTGGTTAGTTTGATGTTTAAGATATAAAATGTATGTGGCGGATTTGAGGGAAAAGTAATTATGCGATAGATACACTGAGTATGCGGAGGAACAAGTTGAGAAGGTCTTTAGCTAGCGTTTCCTGAGAATGCGTTCAAGCTATGCGATCATGCTACACTCATGCGACCGCAATTCATTTTCCAATGCAAATGCGATGACTTCTAATTTAGGACGCATGCGATGAATACGATAATGTCTATAGAGCTTATTCCTAAGTATCTACTTCTTACCTATACGATGATGCAAGATGCACACAAGGATGAGGTGACCGTATACAATCATATCCTATCTCTAGGGTGCATGCGATGCGATAATAGCAAACAAAACTTATTCCTAAGCTTCTATCTCTTGATTATGCGTTTCTAATCAGACTCTCCCGAGCCTAGATTCTAATATGAATTTTTCAAGTCTAGATTCTATCCTTATACTACCCTCCCGAGTATCTTTAATGGACGAATGACGCATACATAATACAAGATGATCGCATAGAATGAAGATCCCAGGTTATGCTAGCTAAGTGCTTCTCAACCCATTCAATAGATTTAGCTACTCATGCTTAATGTAAAGAGAGTGGACAGATATAAAGATGCAATTTTCATTTTATAAATAGGTTCAGATTACAAAATGACAATGGAAAATAAGAGTAGAGAGCCTGGTAGTAATTCTTTGCTTCCCAAGGCTTTTACACTGTGTTATCTATATTCTGCCCAAAAGATGTTCTTTCTTCCACAAGAGTTGGCCCTCTCTCTGATTTCGACGCTCCCTGATACTCTTCTAAGTTCATCAGGACGATCTCTCGGTGTAATCTCCTTTCACTCGCTTCCACCTTCTAAGTAAAAGAAAAACTATGAACAAGGCTAACTTCTATCTATATGGTGAATTTTGTAAACTGAGCGAACTCCTTCAGTGAAGGTGGCCTTCGGTATTTATAAAGCTTCAGGATGAAAAGCTTCTTCTCTCTTATGATTGCACTGATGGGATGACATTAATTCTCTGTCTGATGCGCTGAATAATTGTCACCGAAAAGTTGAGTGTACTTGCTACAGTAGGTTATTAACGGCTTGTCAACTTAATTCGGAATCGACCGTCATCAGCTTTCTGTCTCATCGTAATTTATTAAGCTTTCACTCAGATGCGCCGGCTCTATACGGCCACCTTCTGGAGTAGATTTTTCGTGAGCGCAAATGATTGCATAACCTTGCGGCTCAATCTCTTATGCGTTCGGACGTTAGTTTCTTCGGATCGCATTTCCGCCTTGCGTCAATGCATTTTCCTGCATAAAATACATAAGCTAGCTGTTTTAATGCGATGGACGCATGTGATCGCAATGTTGTAAACTAATGCTTTTGGATGCAATATTGTATATTTTTAGTTGTGCATTTCTACTGTTATCACTAGATATTCATAAGCATTAGCAATTTACTTAAAACATTTAAAGCATTTAGAGTCACTCACAGTCTTTGGCAATCCTCTTCACGTATATGCTCACTGTGCGTTGAACACTTAGCCAAATTCTTAGGCCTTAACTTGACTAGGCAGCAACTTCATTACTAGACGTCCATGGCTTGCATCCATCCCATCACCCTTCCATTGCATCCGTAGTTGGTGCCATTGATGAGTTGCGAGCCCTTCTATCCCACGAGCTCTCCTTCTTCCGATAATCACTTGCGGAGTTGCACACCAACAATGATATGTTGCGCCAGACATTAGTCAACGTACAACGCAACATCTTTACTGTTCGACAGAACAAGCAGCAACAAGCTGAATGCAACCACGAGTTCCTTAATCCTCGATTGAGATTGTTCGAAATTGGCTCTCAATTCTCTCATCTCCTTATTTGTTCTTTGAGTAGATGACGAACTCGATGAGTTCCTATCCCTTCTTGACTTAGGTTTAGGGCCCCAACCTAAGCCTTTTGAAACGCTTCATTCTCGAAGTGGTCACACAAAAAATACCAATCTTCTGGTCTATTCTTAAGCCAGCTAAGTAAATTGGCACGTGCTTACTGAGGGTTGCTACATTTCTTGTAATGTTTATGCAAATATACTCTGAATTCTTTGAAGGAGTTTTTCATTTGATGTTCTATAAAATGATTAAGTGGCTGACTGGATAAGAATATGAAATATAGAACATAAAATGCATTATAGGAAATGCAAAACTCCTTCAAAGAATTCAAAGCAGATTTGCACAGACATTATAGGAAATGTAGCAACTCTCAGTAAGTACGTGCTAACTTGCCTAGTTAGCTTAAGAATAGACCAGAAGATTTGTATTTTTTGTGTAAACACTTCGAGAGTGAAGCGTTTCATATTAGAATAATTTAGGGCGTGTATCATTTACTTCATTTATTATTATATAATATATTTTTTTTCTTTTTTGTTCGAATGTAGGAAATTTCAGAGATGAACAGGAAGAATAGAGAGAAATTACCATTCAACCACATAAGCGGATCGAAGTCATTCCTGCAAATTGAATCAGAGCTGCAGGCAAAGGAAGGTAGAGAAATAGGACGTATTGACCTATTTAGGGAAACACACTCTAAAGGTGGCAAGTTCATGAATTAGGCAGCTGAAAATGCACATGTAACCAATTTTATTTTATTTTTGTCTTGTTTTTCATTTCTAATTTCAGTCGCTTGTACTTACACATTTAATTAATATGTCTAGAATCAAATGTTAGAATTACAATCTAACCCTACTCCAGAAGGTTCCCAACCACTAACAGTAGATGAAACCTGTGAGATGATTATGGGTAGACGACCTGGATATTCAAAACAGTTTGGGGCCTTAAACCTAAGTCAAGAAGGGGTAGCAGCTCATCAAGTACGTCATCTACACAAAGAACGGGTAGGAAGGCGAGGGATTTAAGAACCAATGTCGAACAGTCTCAATCAAGGATTAAAGAATTTGAAGACATTAAAAAACAAATAAGAGAGAATCATGCAAGACAAATGAAAAAAATGATTGAAGACATGATACGATCACAGAGATGAGGGCCATCGATTTATGTATGATTACTTCATTATTTAGTCGTCTATATGTTGCTATCCTGCAGGTATGGTAGCAAAATAGTTATGTATTACTAGTAGCTTTATGATAAAGAATTGTTGGCTATCTTGCAGTTATGTAGCCAAACAACTGGATTTTGATGTGTTTTTTTTTTTTGTCGTTATTGTGTGTTTGTCTATTAGCGTCGAGGATGCTGTAGGGGTGGGTAGAGTTTGGTTATACTAGTTTTATCATTGAACTTGGAGTTTTTTTGTGTTTATGGATGTTTATGAAGTTTGTACATGTTGTGGGGGTAGGTCGAGTTTGGTTTAGTTTGTTTTAAGGGGAAAGTTTGAGTTTTTGGTGTGTAGTTTGATGTTTATGAATTTGAATGTTATGAGGATGAGTAAAGTTCGATTATAGTCATTTTGGAGTTGAACTTGTAGGTTTTTTTGTGTGTTTTTTTTTTATATTTATGAGTGTTGGGAATGTCGTGGAGGGTGGGTAGAGTTTAGTTATACTCGTTTTGCCGTTAAACTTGGAGTTATTGTGTGTTTATGGATGTTTATGAAGTTTGAACATGTTGTGAGGGGTGAGTCGAGTTTGGTTAGATTGTTTTAGGGAGAAATTTGAGTTTTTTTTTTTTGTGTAGCTTGATGTTTATGAAGCTTGAATGTTGTAGGGGTGGGCAGAGTTCAATTATAATCATTTCGGAGTTGAACTTGTAGGTTTTTGGATGTTTATGAGCGTTGGGAATGTCTTAAAACTCTCAGTTCGTAAATTTCATATTAAACATTTTATTTATCAGTAAAATATTATTGAGTATTTTATTCAATAAAGTTGTTGATATTGCATTCTATTATGAAAATTCAATAAAAAAAAAAAAATCCATGGCTATAGTATGAATTCTTTAACTTTATGTAGTGACATAAATAGGATCAAGTTATAGTATATAGCCTAAATGGTCTATAAGTATATGGATGAAATTAGGTATCTCATCCTAGTAACACTATTGAATGCGGCCCATTTTGTATTCTAATATAGATGATGTGATCCACAGATCATTCATGTAGAGACATGTGAGTGGAGGCATCTTATGCAATGAGTTTGTATAAGACTGGACCTTGAAATATTCATTTTTCTTTATAACAATCGTTTACTATTAAAACTGACTATTTCATACTAAAATAACCTAGGATAACTCGATCTTAATCTTGAATTAACTATGAACTCTTGTTTATTTAGGATTATCCTTTGATCTGCATAAATGAGAGTAGTTCAACATCACTGCTCAATAAACCTCCCATTTTGGGATAAGATCGGATAGATAGCTGGGTATATAGCCTTGCAAGATGGAATTCACTCCTACCCATCGTAGGTTAGCAGATAGGTTGTTCTCTTAATTGCTGATTTTTGGTTTTCAACAACGGAGTCCCGCCCTCTCGTGGTAGAGTAGTAGATACGCAATGTTATGTATATGTCCTGACATATGCTTTGTAGTTGGAATGGTTAGTAGGTTCCAATCTGGTCCAAGACACAGTCATATACTGCTATAAAAAAACATCCTCAAGTATCTAAGTAGAACGAGAGATTATGTGCTTGTGTATAGACTTAAGGATTTGATCCTTACTGGATACACTAATTCTGATTTTCAGACTGACGTAGATTCTAGGAAATTTACTTTATAATCAATTTTCACTCTTAATGGAGGAGCTATAGATTGGAGAAGTATTAAACAGAGTTGTATTGCTAATTCCACGATGGAAGCAGAATACGTAGTTGCATGTGAAACCACTAAAAAAGCAGTATGGCTATGCAAATTATTGGCAGATTTGGAAGTAGTTCCAGATATGCACCTGCCCACTTGTATTGTGACAATAGTGGTGCAGTTGCCAACTCTAAAGAACCAAGGAGTCACAAACGTGGAAAACATATTGAAAGAAAGTACCATCTCATCAAGGAGATAGTAGACCGAGGAGATGTGGTCGTCACGAAGATAGCCTCAGAAGACAACCTTGTTGATCCATTTACGAAGGCCCTCTCGGCTAAAGTATTTGAGGGCCACCTGGTTGGACTAGGACAACGAGCAACATAATCTAGGGCAAGTGGGAGAATCTCTATGGTATTTTAAATGCCCTAGTTTATTGTATTTTCCCTCTATGTTTCTCAACATTATAAACATTGTATATATTTGTATGTTTATTCTCACTGGAGTTTTCATCCAAGTGGGAGATTGTTGGGAATGTCCTAAAACTCGCAGTTCGTAAATTTCATGTTAAACATTCTATTTATCAATAAAATATTATTGAGTATTTTATTCAATAAAGTTGTTGATATTGCATTTTATTATAAAAATCCAATAAACAAATTGATGGCTATAGTATGAATACTTTAACTTTATGTATTGACATAAATAGGATCAAGTTATAGTATATAACCTAAATGGTCTATAAGTATATGGATGAAATTGTGTATCTCATCCTAGTAACACTATTGGATGCGGCCCATTTTGTATGTTGATACAGATGATGTGATCCACAGATCATTCATGTAGAGACATGTGAGTAGGGGCATCCTATGCAATGAGTTTGCATAAGACTGAAACTTAAAATAGTCATTTTCTTTATAAGGACCATTTACTGTTAAAACTGACTATTTCATACTAAAATAACCTAAGATAACTCGATATTAATCCTAAGCTAACTATGAATTCTTGTTTATTCTAAATTATCCTTTGATCTGCATAGGTGAGAGTAGTCCAACAACACTACTCAATTAGCCTCCCATTTTGGGGATAATACTGGATAGATAGGTTAACAAATAGATTGTTCTCTTAAGTGCTAATTCCTGGTCTTGAACAACAGGGCCCCGCCTCTCGTGGTAGAGAGGGACATGATTCATAAGTGGTATTATATATCAGTTGTTCAATAGAGGGTTAGTGGGAGTTTAAGAAGCAAGATGTATTCATAGGGGTAAAACGGTGACTTTTGACCCAATTGTAAATATGAACGACCTGTGAAGGATCGACTTACCGATTATGGTTACAATAGACAGAAATACATCTACAGTGAGGAGAGTGCAACTATCAAGCTATAGTAGTATGTCTTGATAGTTAACGAATAGTAATCAATTTGGTTTAAAGAATTTTAACAAATTGATTACAAATCATTGAAGCTCATGATCTATGTAGGTCCATTAAATCCCTTTATTAGCTCATAAATTGGATTAATAAATTGAGTATTAATGGATGAAACTAGAGTTATGAATTTGAAATGTTCAAATTTAATTTTAGAGTTTTTAAATTGATTGTATACGATACAATTAAAACGTTTAATTTAATCGAAATTAAACGAAATAGAAGAATTAATTAATTTTTAAATTATGATTTAAATATTAATAATATGAAATTGAATCATATTGGTGGAATTGATGTTTTATTAATTTAATATTAAGATATTAAATTAATAATAATTTAATTTAATTTAAAGGTTTAATTAAATATTGAATTTAGTTTTATTTAAATTAATTATTTTGAATTAATTTTATAAAACTAAATTATTTAAATAAGAAAATCATTACAAAATTGATTAATTGAGTTAGTGGATTTTTCCAACTTTGGAAAAATCCACTAAACTCATTTGGGTGTTTTATCACCCAATTCCACTTACCTCTTCAATTAAACTCCCAAATAGGAGCTGTATTACATGTAGACATCCTCCATGCATGAAATTGGTTTTTAAATTAAACTTTCGTGCTAAGACTTGGGAGGAGATCTAAGTTTTTGAAACTGATATACTACTAGTCTGAAAACCCTCGAAACCCACCAAAGTTTATCCAAAATTCAGCTCAATTTGAGTGTTTCCACCACACATTCCTGCTTAAGTTTAGTAAAGAAGATCTTGGTGGTGGTCTACTTGAAGATTCAAGCTCAAATTCGTGGATATCCAGCTGAATTCGTGGAGAGTTCTTCAAAGGTAATGTATAGTATAAACCCTCTTATAAATTTCACTTGTGTAGCATGTTTAAAACTCAAATTAAGTGTAATTAGAGTGCTTAATTCTGAATTCTTCCATTGCATATTATTTTACTCCTTTAGGAGGTGGGTAGAGTTTCGTTATGCTAGTTTTGCCATTGAACTTGGAGTTTTTGCGTGTTTATGAAGTTTGAACATGTTGTGGAGTTTTTTGTTTGTTTCTGAAAGTTTATGACATTTGAATATTTTTGTTTTGTTGTAGAATATTGTTCGGAGATGAAGTTTGACGATTGCTGAAGATGTTGTGTTCCAGACGATGTCTTTATGTCTTTCTTTTGTGTATTATTTGTAACTTTTCTTTATTTTAGGTAATAAAGAATAGTATGGATTTTGTTTGTTTGTTTTATTTCTTGTATGAATCTGTTTGAGCTGATAAATTATGTTTTACAGGTTATTCAGATTAAATTTAAAAAAATTACAATTTACAAATTAAATTATTTTAAATATTAATATTGAACTCTCGACGAGTGGTAAGTCGTTGGGAGTTACAGGAACTCCCGATGCACAGAAGGGACCTTCAGGAGTTCCTATAATTCCCGACAAAATAAAGGGTTGTCGGGAGTTGATCTCCCGACACGTTTTCCACCATTTTCCGACGATTTCAAGCGTTGGGAGAAGTGTTTGGTAACTATTTCGTTTTTTGTTTTTAAAAATCAAGTATATTTCTTCTTCATTTCTTATGATGATTTGATGGTTGAATTCTTAGTCAAATTCCAAAAACAAAAATAACTTTTTAAAAGCTAAGGTCTCGTTTGGTAACCTTTTTTGTTTTTGTTTTTGAAAATTAAACCTATAAACATTACTTCCACCTCCAAATTTCTTCCTTTTGTTACTTACCTTTTACCAATAGTTTAAAAAACCAAACCAAATTTTGAGGAAAAAAGTAGCTTTCAAAATGTTGTTTTTGTTTTTGGATTTGGCTAAGAATTCAACCATTGTACTTAAGAAAGATACAAACCATGGTAAGAAATGTTGATGATATAGGCTTAATTTTCAAAAAAAAAAAAAAAAAAAATAGTTACCAAACAAGACTTAAAATTGTTGTATGTATGTGTGTTATTTGACTTGTGTTTGTTGGTTAAAAAATGTTTTGAAACCTTAATGAAGTGTATGGTGATGATGTCTCCTTTCTCTCAAAATGAAGTGTAGGGTGATGGTGGGGATTTATGCTGTAATTATGTATATTTCTGTCTTATTCAACCATTGATTTTCATGGACCAAATCCATTTGCATGTTTGGTATTCCCTTTTGTTATTCAACTTCTTTTCTACGTGATGTTTTATCTTTGGGTTTTCTTTGTGTTATTGAGTTATAATTTTGATCCAATATTGTGTTGTTTTTCCATTTGTTGATTCATTTTTTTTTTCTATGCACAATCGTTATATGGCTCTTGAAACAGACAAGCATATAACTGATAGATAAATATCTCATTTGGGATGGATAGTATGATTTTTCATCTTAAATTTGTTTAATTAGGATGATTGGTCCGGTTGCTTAAGAAATCTAAAATGGAAAAATAATTCCTCCATTAAATTTACGGTTTGATTTCTTAATTAGTTTAAACTTGCCAGTTTTGATATGTTTTTCGAATCTTATTAAGTACTTGGTTTGGGTATTAGTGTTCTGGAAACTCTGGTAGTTCTGTTGAGAGAAGATTGTTGTTTGAACGTTCTTTGAACATGTGTTAAAATTAAAAATTTTGGTTTTGTTGTATAGTATTGTCATGGTGAGTTAGTAAAGTTAGTTACAAGTTAAAATATGGTAATATTCCCTAGGTTCTTTATGTTGTTGCTTCTATGACAATTTTATAGATTTTGGGTTGTGTAGAGCATACGGGCTTGAAAATCATGGAATTAGGTTCATTTTAGGCTTTAAAATACATTTGGCACTCTTTAAAAAGTTTTTGAAAACTAATTTTGTTTTTCCGAGGACATGCACTTTAATATGGATGTTTTGGACACTTTTGATGGGTTTTGAATGAGTATATAGTATGTGGTGACTTGAAACTCATGCAAATGAATTTTCTTTGTCAATTTTGATACATGATTCATTTTAAACAAATAAGATTGAACGTGTGCTTATTTGACTTTAATATATCTTTTTCAAGTTTATATATTTTGAAGATGCCGAAAATGACCTCTTTTGCAAACACCATCTGACTGAGTTAAGCAATTTTTGTGTATTAATATTCTTTTGTTCATTTTGATAATGCCAAAATGAAATCTAATAGCTCATGTAACAAATCTAATATAACTAAAAAATTCTTGTTCGGATGATACATTTTGGTTAAAGAATTAATGGTTGAATACATTTCCTTTTCTAAATTTGTTGTTGCAATGTTGAATATATTTTGGTACAGAAAATTAAATTTTTTATTTGAATATTGATCTTGAAGCATATAATAATATAATAGTAAATGTAGAACAAATTAAATTGGTTTCTGCCAACGTTTTTTGAGTTGCTAAAATACATGATGGTCATGCATTGTATATGTTTGCAATTACAAAGTTTTGGCACATTTTGTGCATGAACAAAAATGAAACAAACACTATCTATTGATGTATCATGTGTGGGCTGAAATACAATTTCGGTTCAAGAAGACTATTACGTGGGCAAATCTTCATTTCTACTGACGGATTGTGTGTGGGAAGAAATTACGCTTTCAATGCAAATCGTTGTGCTGGCAGAAAGACTTTATGCCCATGCATAAAGCGTGGACAAAAACACGAGTTTTATCCATAAACAAAATTTTGTAGCAAAAAGTTTTTTTTGCCGACGTTAGCTGTGTGGCAAAAGGCTTTGTCCATATTTGGCTTTGTCCATGCTTTTCTTAAGATTTGTCGACATTTTATTAGTGGCCAAAGACCAAAATTCTTGTAGTGGGGTTTGAACCTCGGATATCTTGATCAGAACACATGTCAATACTACTGAGCTAAATTTATTTTGGTAAAAGTATTGTAGTTTTAAAGTAAGATAAAAAAAAAAAAAAAAATTAACATTCTTCCAAATTAAATTTTTTAGAAATTATTAAATTAAAGATTCATTTTGAACCAAAATACATTCAAATTTTAGAATTTATAATTGTACCAAAATCTAAAAATAATTCTGGAAAAATTTATATATTTTTTATGAGTTAAAGTTGCATAATTATACTATTATTTTACACTTGAATTTGGGAGTTTTTTTTCTTAATATTGAAAGTTTCTAAATTTATTATTAATATATATCAGATAAAATGTTATAGTCTTAGTAATTGTTTTTGAAGAGGTGACTTTCAAATTAATTTTTTAGAGGTTTTTTTCTTTTTATAATATTCATTTTAAATCAAAATATATCCCAAATTCAGAAATTATAATTTATCAAAATTTAAAAGTTTTACTATAAAAAATTTATATAATTTTGTATGAGTTCTTTTTAAAGTAATTTTGTATGAGGTTGAATTGCATAATTACACTATTCTCCGATATTAAACAAATTGACAATTTTAATAGCAAAAAAATTTAAAATTTTTTAAAGTCCAACTCATAAAAAATTATATACAACTTTTCTAGTATATTTTTTTAATTACAATTAAAATTTAAAATTTTCGGATGTATTTTAATTTAAAATGAATCTTTTACCAAATAATAAAAAAAAATTATCTGGCAAGAATGTAGTCTTTTCAAGAAATGGTTACTTTAAAACTACAATATTTTCTTAAAAATTTTCAAAAAAAAAAAAAAAAAAAAAAAAAAAAAAAAAAAAAAAAAAAAAAAAAAAACTCCAAAATTGAGGTATACAAAATTAGTGTAATTATTATGCAACTAAAACTCGTACAAATTTATATTAAAAAAAAATTTAAGTATAATTCTTAAATTTTGATACAATTATAAATTCTAAAATATCGATATAGTTTGGTTAAAATGGATCTTTTACTAAACATTTAAAATTATTAAAAAAAAAACTCTAAAAATTTTAATTTGAAAGAATGTCATCTCTTGTCTTACTTTAACACTACAATATTTTTTTAATAATATTTGAACTTTACATAAATTAGTAATAATAAGATAAACAAAAATTTTATAAAACATAGACATGTATATATCAAAGATGAAAAAACCATTAATGATGTTTTAAAAAAAACACTTAATTGGTTTAAAAAAATAAAAATGAAATGAAAAAAAAAAACTTTATTTCCGTCTTTTATAAGGACTAAATTGAATGAAAGAACAAAAAGATCAATTTTGTGTTGTAAATTGTGTAGTTTCAGTTTCTCAAAAAACTGAAATGAATAAGGCAAATAAATAGCTTCATTTTTGTAAATATAACTCCAAAATGGCACTTAATCCGGAGATTTTGGGGTTCCGTACGTTATTCCAATCGACACATTGTCGATCAGTGACATTTATTTGACTTTATTTCGAGATTTTTGTATAGATGACTTCTTCGAGAACGTCTATATGTCCATTACAAAAGTATGAATTCTAATTTTTTACTTAGGCTAGATACCACTATCACTTTTTATAACTAATTGTGTTAGGGATGACATCTCAACTGTAACCCTACCCCGATTGTGATAACCATACATTTTTATCACATATTAGGATTTTCCATGTGAAATATTCATATAACTTATGGCGTTAAGGATGGTCATGTGTTGCACTGACACAATGACTAGCTCTATGACAATCTCATTTCTATTGTTACGATTATTCCATAAATATAGGTGGAAAAACTCGATCTCGATCGCATTTAGGGCTATGATAGATATAGTCATTCTTAATGTCATACGTTATAAAACTGCAATAGTGGGATTTGACGCAATCAAAATGTTTGATTTCATACTTTGATGATGTGCAAGTCATCCGTCATAAAGTTGTTCTAGAATAGATCCTCCATACAAAAGCCTCATTATACTTCTATTAATCATCATTAATCATTAATCATTTCACCTTTTTATTGTTTAAAACCACAACAAGATTCTCACGTGATAGGTATCTAGAATATCACATTTATTTTGTGGTGATGTAGAATGTCCCAACATTCAGAGCATACTAGGATATCCTTACAAAAGGCATCTCGAGAATTTTGGATGGCTCGAACATGGATTTTTTAGGTTCTCGTATTGAAAGCATATATCTTTTACTTTTTTTTTACCCTTTATACATATAAATTCAAGGCCGTACTTGGTTGTTCGAACATGGATTTTGGATGGCTCGAACTTGGTTTTCTAGATTCTCCATACTTGGTTGTTTGAAACGCCAATAAATAAATTCAAGATATTCCAACAACATCAAATAGAACTTTTTTTTTTATCTCTTATTTTTAAAATTTTGTTTTTAGATTATCTACCAAACGACCCTAATTTTTTCAACCGATAATTTTTTTTTATCACCCATTATTTCAAGGAATGACTATCAATTTTCCATGTTGTTTAAAGAGCAATGATTAGGTACAACCTAACTCCACGCTACTCATTCCTTTCCACACGAAAAAAAAAATCTTTTTTTGAGAAAAAATTGTCACATAACCATTTTTATTTGACAATTACCCATGCATTACAAAGATAGGTGCAACCCAAGTAGCATTTAAGTATATTTTTCATTCTTTAATGATGATTAAATTTAAACTAATCCACCTGTTGCCCATTCTCTACATTCATCAATTGATGTAAAATATTGCTCATGTTTAAATGTAATTCAACATAGTCAATTTGTGGTAAGTTTCAAACTTTTAAGAGGACAATTTGTGAAATTGTACTTTCAAAGCGAAATTTGTGCTAGTTAAATTTTGTTTGTAAAGTCTCCCCCAAGAAAAGGAACATTTATGGCATAAAAAATTATGGTTGAAGCATTTTAGATGATCAATATTGAATTGCATTAAATTTGGTTGATTCAAATTCGATTAATTGAGTATTGGTATCTAATATTTCATAAAGATATACTGGTGAAAATGATAAAAGAAGCAAGATGTTTATTGAGTTCTTTTTTGTGTGAATATCTATAGCCATGACGGCAGAGTCATCATCATGTGATGAAGAATTTACAGTTGATATAGAGAGACTGAACGTTAGTAAGAAAGACATGACTCAATTATTACATTACATATTGAATATTTGTACTTTTATATTTGTCAATAGTTTCACTCTTTTTTCTTTTTTCTTTTTTCTTTTTTCTTTTTTCTTTTTTTTGTTGAAAATTAATAATTTTATATCTTTTTGAACGTATGCAACAATAATACTCTTGCATTAAGCATAGTGCACTTTATATTTAATTAATAATTTCACTTTTTTTTCATATATAGCGCATATGAGTGTGTTCTTATATTTATTAGAATTTTTAATATTGTTTTTGAGCATATAGAGCCTATAATGATGAAGCTACAAATTCTTTTTAATTTCTTTTTTCTGTTGGTATGTTGCAGAAAATGCATTTTTAAATGTGTTAATTATCTTTTGATTTTATTTAATTTAGCTAGGTTTAGAATTATGGATTCCATTTGGTTATTTTTGTTTTGAATATTGTATTAGTAGTTTTTTTAGTAGGAGTATTTCTGTACATTTAAGTATTTAATAAATTAATAAATTTATTTTTTTAGCTATTTTTGCAAAGAAAAATACAATCAGCTATTTTTAAAAATGTCTTTCAATTTTAGCTATTTGTCCAATTTTCTCTAAAATATATTTCATTGTTTTCTTAAGTTATACGCCTAAATGGAGGGGAGCATGAGAGGAGAATAATTTTTAACATCTTCATTTATCTTTAATATATTCTACAATTACTATTTTGCCCTCTCAATCACATCCTTCATACTTTTATATTCTTGTCATTAGATCTTTAAATAATTCCTATTTTGTTATCATATCCTTTAATATTTTGTGTACCTATTTTTTTTTCCTCGATGGAGCCCCTTTGTTTTTTTTTTTTTTTAATTATTAATAAAGAATTAGCAAATTGAAACATAATTTTAAAAAAAAACTATGGAGTTTTTCCTTAAAATAATTGTAAATAACTTATTATCATATTATATGAATATAAATTTTTTTCCAACTAAAGGAAGATTCTATCAGTGAGGCCTCTTGGTAATTATTTTATTTTTTGTTTTTGTTTTTGTTTTTTAAAATTAAACCTATAAACACAACTTTCATTCCAAAATTTCTTTTTTTATTATATACTTTTCATCCATAGTTTGAAAAATGAAGTCTAATTTTAAAATTTAAAAAGTTGTTTTTGGAATTTGGAATTTGATTAAGAATTCAACCTATAAACACAACTTTCATTCCAAAATTTCTTTTTTTATTATATACTTTTTGTTTTTGTTTTTTAAAATTAAACCTATAAACACAACTTTCATTCCAAAATTTCTTTTTTTATTATATACTTTTCACCCATAGTTTGAAAAATGAAGTCTAATTTTAAAATTTAAAAAGTTGTTTTTGGAATTTGGAATTTGATTAAGAATTCAACCGTTATACTTACTAAATATACAAATCATTGTAAGAAATGTGGAGAAATAGACTTAATATTAAATAACCAAAAACTATACCAAACGGGGCTTAAATAGTTCTATGTTATTTTATTTTTTTCATTTTAAAAAATATAATTGCTTACTGATTTTAAAATACATGTAAATATAGCTTAACAATTCCCTCTAATGTGCCTTAAGATTATTTTAAAACTTTATTTCACCAATTTTTTCTTTGTTCATTCCATTTGAATTAAATGTTTAGGGTTAATATTATGATAAAGTAAAAAAGAATCGTTAAAAGTAATTTTTTTTAAAACAAGATTGGAGATTATCCTCTTTCGAGTTGTTAAATTTTTTATTGAAAAAAATAAAATAATAATAATAATAATAATAATAGCTATCAAATCCATAAAATTCCACAAATGTCTTAAAAGATACAATATGCTTTGAATTATTATTTAAAAAAAAAAAAAAAAAAAAACTATCAAGTGTATATCGCTGCTAAAGTTATTGATAATGTTTATTTTACCCAAAATCATATATAAATAAAAATATGTTACTTCCTTTTATCTCTTCAAATTATTTTTAAAATTCATGACTCGTATTTATAAAGATATTATATTAATTCAACCAATTTATATTTTACTCTATGAAATTATGTTTCAAACATTTTTAACTACATCCAACGCATATCATTTTCATTATAAATTAATAAAATAAAACATATATATAATGTTGCGAATAATTTTGAATCATAGAGCATAAATGACACAAAACATGATAAAGAAAATGATAAGATTCGAGTTAAAAATAGCATCGTATGACCAAAATAGGCATGGGGAGAATTGGTTTGGGCTTTGGTCTAAGCCAGTGTGCTTGTCCTCGGCCTTGGTCGAGGCGAAGCCTAACAAAATGTCTAACAGGACATACCTGCACATGTCTTAGCTCAAGAATATTGTCTTATGACCAAAATAGGCCTAGGGGATGTCGAGCTAGTAAAATAGGTAATGAGGCGTGCCCCTTGCATGACCAACCCAATGAGTTAAAGGGTTATCTTGATGTAACTTCAAAACTTTATAAATGATATCTTAAATTGTCTATGGTTATGAATACATCATTATAGCTCCAAAGAAAATAGGTCAATTCTCACACCGAATTTCTAAAGTTTTTGCATTCTCTCACTCTCTGAATTAAGTATTGGTCTGGGTGTGGCAAGCACTATATCGGGTGTAGGTTTCCGTTTATTTTGCATGTCACTTTTTTTCTTCCCTCCAAACAAATTTTCCTTGTCCAAATTTTAGCACCAACATATAGCTTTAGTCATTATCTCTTTCATTACTTTTAAATTTCATGTTAGATATTTAATATTTAAATTTAATTAAGGGTATATTAATTTAAATTTTTTTGTTCTAAAGTTTTTTAATGTCCAGGATGGTAGTTCGAGTCTAAAATCTCTTTAAATATATACTAGTTTTATTAGCCCTCGTGTTACACTTGATATGTCCATTAAATTTTTTTAGAATGTCTATTTTACCCTTACATCTCTTTAAGCTTTACATATAATTTTAGAGAAATTTAATCTTTTCAATTTTTTTCTTCTTAAATTCACGATATAGTTTTTTCCCCTTATTTTCATCAATTAAATCTTTTACTTTTTAAAATATCATTTATTAAATTCGGTTTATATACAACTAAGGCAAGATTTATCATAATATTCCATATAAATTGAGATAGATGAAATTCTCATATTATTTGAAATAAACACATACATATATATTTGAAAATTGAAAACAAAACTCTCCTATACATAGAAGTGTGTGTATACAACATGATTTGGAATCTTCGTCATCATCCTTCAATAGCTCTTCACGCCGTTCTCTTCTTCTTCCGATCCCTACCTAGTTATGTCCTGCACAATGTTAATGTTGTGCATGTATTGGTAATCCTTAGTGGCTATGAAGTACAGATACTTTATGTGAGACAAATAATCTGTATCAGACACGTATCGGATACCGATACTTTCATATACGTATCTGACACGCGATTTGACATATTTATTTTTACGCGTACCTTTTTTTAAAGTAAAAAACAAGTTCATCTAAAAGACCAAACCTAATTTTCATCTTCACATTTGAGTCTCAAAAAGTTCGCTAAAATATAAACCATTTGGAACAATAATTTAATGAAGAAATTCTTCGTTTATCTATATTCTAGATTTTTTTAAGAAAAAAAAAAATGTATCTTCAATGTATCAGATCCTCGCTTTTTAGAAATATGTATATTTAAAAAATATATAAAAAATGACATATTTTTAAATGTATTCATATCTTAATTTTTTAGAAATTGACGAATCGACGTATTGGATCGATCCGTATCAATAACTATCTCTATGTTTGTGCTTGATAGGTTAGTGGTAGAAGTGATGCTGGTCTCCCATAAAATTGTTGTCCTTCCATTTGTCGATTTTCATTCCGACAAGCTTGTCCACGAACTAGAAGAGGAGGCCAATTTTGTGGCTGAAGTGGCCCCATATTGTGTGATCAAAGATCTCCACATGCAATATGCTCTATGATTTTATCAATTCCACTAATTATATATCTCTCTCTCTTTTTGTTAAATAGAATGTGGATGGGAGCTTGTTAGCAAATAGACTTAGTTATTCTAAAAAATTAAATAAATAAATAAAGATGTTTATTAAATTTAACCTTATTATTAAGGTCTTTTACATAGAAATCCCTAAAATTTTTATAAAAATTTAAAATCTAAACTAAAAATTTGATACCTTTTAAGAGTAAAAATGTAAAAATTTTAAACTTTTAAGGATGAAATGAAAAATCTAAACTAAAGATTTAAAATCAAAATTGAAATATTTTGAACCTCAGATAACTAAGATCAAAAGGATTTTTTTTTTTTCCCCCTAAAAGTAAATAAATAATAAACAAACAAACGTATAAAGTAAGAAAAGAAAAACAGAGAAAGTAAATATTTGACTTGAACAAAAGGCCAAAACTAAGCCCAAACCAAAGTATTTCTAAGTCCACAACGGGGCTCAGTTTCGTTAAATAAAAAAGACGAAAATAATATCAAAAGGAAGCTTTTCTCTATCAGAGCCAGGTTTCGATCCTGGGACCTGTGGGTTATGGGCCCACCACGCTTCCGCTGCGCCACTCTGATTGTTGCTAATCTAATGCAAAAGACGATTTTTGTAATTATTATCTATTGATTCATATAATTTCTAGTAGAACTGGACTGCATCCCTTTTTTCACCTTCAATTAATTATCTAATCTAAAACTTAAAAATAATATAGCTAATCTATTTGAAAATAAATATAATTAATTTAATAAATCCAAAAAAAAAAAAAGCAAATCAGTTACCTTTATGCAGTTATGCAGTTAGCCAAAGAAAGAAAAACACATTAGTTTTGGATCAAAGACGACTTATTCTACGCCAAGGGTAATCAGTCAGCCATTATGCAAATCTGGCTAATGAAAGAGTGTCATGAAAAGCTATGGACAGGACACAATGGTTGGCAGAGAACTTATACATTGTTAAAACAAGTTTACTATTGGCCGAGTCTCTGAGACGATGTCATATAATTTACCAAGACTTGCCTTATCTGCTAGCAAGATAATGTCGAAAAGGTGAAATTAACGACATTGCTGGAGCCCCTACATATGCCCTTTAGAACATAGGAGAGTGTATCCTTCGATTTCATCACCCACCTGCCCAAGGTTGGGGAGTTTGAATCGATCCTTGTTATTATCGACCAGTTCTCAAAATATGTCACGTTTATCCCAACGCCGAATATGTGTACAGCTATGGTGACTGCCCAATTGTTCTTCAAATACATCTTGAAATTATTAGGTGATCCCAATTGTTCATCAACGCCGAAGATGTTAGTAATCGCGAAGGGAGATTCATTGGAACCTTTTGGACGGAACTGTTTAAGATATTAAGTTCTATGCTGAATATTTCTTCCAGATACCATCCTCAAATAGACGTATAGACCGAATGCTTCAACAACATGCTTGGAGAATATTTGCGTTACTTCATCGACACTAAACAAAAGAACTGGATTCAGTTGTTAGATGTTGCTCAATTTAGCTTTAACAGTCAGCAAAGATCCTCAAATGAAAAGACGCCCTTCGAGATAGTATGTGGAAGACAACCACTCATGCCACACTTGGTGGACCACCCTTATGCGGGCAAAAGTCTTCAGGCGCATAACTTTAGCAGAGAGTGGAGCTAAACCTCCGAGATAGCACACACCTACTTAGAGAAAGCATCGAGGAGAATGAAGAAGTGGGTGAAGATCCATTCTGTCATCCATGTGAGTATACTTCAAGACCAACACCTTATACGAAAATATGAAGGACCAGTTGAAGTGATTGAGAAAGTCAGGAAAACCTCATATAGGATTCAGTTACCCTCGTGGATGAAGATCCATCCTGTCATCCATGTGAGTATACTGAAGCCCTATCACTCGATCACGATGATGAGTAGCGTAACATGCTGACGCGTCCACCCATCACGATGAAGACTTCAACTGAGAAGGAAGTCCAGCGGATTCTAGATAAATGTACATGCCATATTGGAAAACCAATATGAGAACTGATATAATTCTTGGTGAAATTGAAAGACCTCTTTGACAAAGAAATTAGCTAGGAGCACACGTAAGACCTGAAGAATGTTGCTCCAACGGTCACTAAGTTTGAGTAGAGTCGGTTGATGAGAACATCAACCAATTAAATGGGGGAGAATGTCACGGTCACGCTTGTCCAGTGTTTGTTGCCCATGGCCGCATGCCCATCTCAACCCCCTTTTATCATGCTTTCATCTTATGTATTTCATTCTATAAGTTAGTTTCCTTTATTAGTTCATCTATTGTAAGTGACCATGTCTATATGCAAGGGTGATAATCACAAAATTGCTCAGAATTCACTGTATGGGGGTAAGATTAATCATCATATCCTGATACTCGTGAGTTGTATGCTATAAAGTCATGTTGTTGCTTATATGTTCATGGCTTAATCACGCTTTCAAACGTTTGCAAAAACCTTTTTCTCTAAACCTGTTTTTCTAAAACATTTTCTCAAGAACAAGGGTGGAGGTTGTGAGAAAAGAAACGCCCATTGTGTCATTGGTTATTCAGATTTGGATTGCCTAACTTGTTCGAGGATGAGAACAAGTATCGCACAATTGCCTCGAGACCCTTATGAAGGTGCGATTGTGACACCAAGCACCACACCGGTGTGCAAGTTTTCTCTTTTGCAAGCTACATTCTCCTTCCTTCAAATAAATTTAATTGTTTGTGTCACGTGAGGGTCAGGTGCGTTTGCTCTGCCCCTAACTTTGCATCAACAATGTACTACCGTGGTTTAAAAATATATATGCACCTATAATTTTAGCTCATAACGCGAGTTTTTTTTTTTCCAAATATTTTTTTAATAATTTTAAATATAGACAATATTATACAACCACAACATTTAGAAAAACTAGTGTAAATAAAATCCATTCAATTTAATTGTCGCATTTTTTTAAAAGTTAAATTGGTAGCTTGTTGTAAAAAAAAAGAAAAAAAAGAAAAAAAAAGAAAAAAAAAAAAGAAAAAAAGAAAAAAGAAAAAAAAGAAAAACTATTCTCTAAAGGTTGCAAATTTTAAATAAAATCTTATAACTCAAAACTCTATTGAATTTACTTTTAAAAAATTGTTATTGTGACTCCAAGCACATGTAGTAACATGTTAGTATGGATAAATACTTAAAGAAATGTGGGCAAATACTCAAACTATACAAATTAATTATTTGTACAATCTATGCATGTATTACGTGACAAATATTATAATGGCCAAAATACCCCATCCCAAAGTAACAAGCAAGCAACCAACATTTTTTATTATTAATAGATAACACTCCCAACGATATATTAATTAAGAATGATGTGAATTCCAACTATTAACCATTATTTATGGAGAATAAATTCATAGTAAGAACAAAAAGTAGTACTAGAAAAAAATAGTATATTTTTTATTAAAAAAATCAAATTCATATTATGTGAAATATATGGGCTATGGAGTCAACTTTGTTGCAAGAGAAAAAAAATAGAGAGTATCTATATTCTAAATTCTTTATATATTTTGATCGTACCAAGGGTCATTATTTATAGATTTTACCACATATGAAAAGATAATGAAAAATATCTTTAAGAATATATTTAATATATGGACATCCATATATAATTCGAGTATTTATAACAAACTTATTATTATCGTTATTATTGGTTTTAGGGACATTAGAGTTTGTACATTCAATTTTAAAAGAAAAATAGTATATTAAGTCTTAATCATTTGAGCGATAGTTATATTAAATATGAATTTTTAAATTCATTATTTAAGTTAGAGGTAGTGTTAGAGGTCTTTCACTTTCTCTTAAATCACATAACTTTTTTAGATTACCTGTTCTCATGTCATCTTAAATCACAAATGCACTAAAAAATTTAATCAAATAAATGAAAGTAAATTTAATCATATCATCTAATATTTTTTCGTGAATAGTGCTAGAAAATATTCCATTTATTAATAGAGTAAAATTAGACTTATATTTTGTTTTCTCTTCACAATTAAAACATAATTACAGGTACAGACTATAATTCAACGCGTCAACTTCAACATTACTATTGTGTTGAATGAAAAAAAATAAATAAATAAATTAACAGAAATAATTTTATTACTTTTGTTAGATAAATTAAAAAGAAAAACTTTAAAAGTTAAGAAAATTACTTTTTTTTAATCCCTAAATTTTTGACAATATATGTATGGTTTCTAAAGTTTTAAAATCTATCCTTCTAATCGTCCAAGTTTTAAGAATAAGTTGGAAAAAAAAATCACGCATAAAAAAAATGTCAAACTATTTTAAACGGATAGAAATTGATAGATTTCATCAATATCTATCAATGATAAACTTCTATCAATTTCTATTACTAATAGACTTTTACTAATCTCTACAAGTCTCTATAAAGAATATCAATTTTATTTTATTTTATGTAAATAGTTTCCGTATTATCTATTTTTTGAAAAATTTCCCAAGAAAAATTGCTCATTAATTTATTATTATTATTTCAAACGCTAACATTTGAAATTTGAATTAAAATAATAATTAAAAAACCTATCTTTGGTCTCTCGTCTCTGACACTCGTTCTCTCTTATTTTTTTAATTGATTAAAATATTATGTCAATATTTAAAAATAATAATAGAAAAAAGTAAATGTATTGTAAATCTTTTTTTATAATTAACTTTATTATTTACATGAGATTCATTCAGCAAAGGGCCCAAGCCCAATGCGCCCCATTTTCACTGGGCCCAATTCCAAAAATTACTCGGAAAATAGGGAAAGAAAAAAAAAAAAGCAACGGGAAAGCCTTCTCTATCAGAGCCAGGTTTCGATCCTGGGACCTGTGGGTTATGGGCCCACCACGCTTCCGCTGCGCCACTCTGATTGTTGAAAATTAGAAGTCTTTTTTAATATATATTTCTTTCTGAATAATTTTGGTATATTTATTATACCAAACTTACGATCGTAATCTAAATTTATCAGTCAATAATTGCTTGTGCATTTATAATTATTTTTAGAATTAATTTGGATTCTTGTTCGTTTTTTTTAGACAATTGTTTTTTCTACTACATTATCACCGACTTATAATGATTTGGTTTGTTTTGTTGATAGCAACCATTTTGAATAAATGTTGATAAATTATTGACACACTGGTATTATACTTGAAACAAATTTATAATGAGTATTGCTATACTACTGATGCACTAACAATATACTTGAAATGAATTTTCAATGACTACTAATATACAATTGACACATCAATGTTATATTTTATATGAATTTTGTATAAGTATTAATAAACTATTGATACACTAGTATTGTATTTTGAACGCATAAAGATATATTATTGATATGCCTATGGTATACTTGAAATATTTTTAAATTAATATTGATATATAATTGAAATACCTATGTTTTACTTTAAGTATAGAATTATAATTTACATATATCATATTTAGTATATCAACAATATTATTTATATGTTTTCCCTCTCTCTAAATCTGATATATACTAATTGAAATACGATGTACATTTGTTCAATAATTGACATATCAATTAATTGTAACTTATATGCCATAAAAATCACATCAAATTTTTGAAAATCGAACGATTAATTGATATACTTTATATTTGATATATTGGTTGACACAATTAATGCAATTAAAATATATCATCAAAATCAAATAATTTTGTTTTAAAAATATTAACATATTTGCCAAGACCTAAACTTCGTCGAAATCAAATTTATTAGATGAAAATAATTCAACATCAAAATGAAACAAAGAAAAAAACCATAATTGAAGAAACAACATCCACCATAACACAGCATTTTGATAAACATAAAATAGAAATAATAAAATATTGAAATCATATTTAAAATTTATGCTATATTTATAAATTTGGAAAACCATCGCTAGATTTACTATTACCCTCATGTTTTTTTGCTACCAATTACAATTTTTCTTTTAAGTATTGACTCACCATTATCCAACTTTTTATATATAAAAGTCATGTGGTAAACCGTCGTTTTAATTCAACAATATGTGAGGTTAAAAGATTCGAACATTTGACCTATTGACATAATATATGAAAAACTACATTGCTTTAAACATCAATAAAAAATAACAACAATAATAATAATAATAACCAACTTATTGTCAAAATGAATATAACAATTTATATTGTTGACTTCAAGATAAAAACTTTCATTCTTCACCATATTGTAAAATAGAAAAAAATAAAACAAAAACCAACTTTGCTCATCTACCATTTTGAAAAAGAAGGTAAAAAAATTAATTATCACAAATTATTCTTTAAAATTTTATTATTACCACATGTGTTGAACGATAAATTAGGGTAAATTACAAATGACTTTGGATCCTTATTTTAATTAAATTATAAAATTACATATTATTGATTTTGAAACCATTTACAAATTTAGAATTGTCCTTAAATTAAATTTACCAATGTAAAAATAGACAAATCGAAATTATATACTTATCAAAACAAGCTATCCCAATCAAATTATGTTATGTGTTGGTTGGACTCAACTAATTTAGCCCAAGTTAGAATTGAGCTAAACTTAAATAATCCGCGCTGACCATAACAGACCTAAAAGTTGAATACAAAGTCAAACCCTCTATATAAGGTTCATCAAAACTACGTACCACAAAAAATCGAGGATTCTTCAAGTAAAAGATCAAGTCGAAGATCAATAAGCTAATATCCGATTCAAAAATCAACAAGTTAAAGATGTAAACAAGACGTCCAAGGATTGTATAATAGGAAATCACTACACAAATCAATACCAATCCCACGAATTCGAATTATCGTGTGAACATGTAATAATGTATTAATTATATGGTCGATTCGATTTATATATATAAAAAAAGTGTTGACTGAAAAAAAAAATAGAAAAAAAGAAAAAGAAGGAAAAAAAAAAAACAAGAAGTTTTCGGTTTGCCCAATTTTTTGTAATCGTTGCGTGTTCTTATACCAATCTCTCAACTCCATTCAGATTACTTCGTGACATCCATGGCTTCTTCTTCTTCTCCTTCGTCTAAATCTTTTTGTTCTTTCATTCCCAGAACTATTCTTCTTGTTTCCATCGTGGGGTTTCTTCTTTCATCCCAACTACACGCCCTGAAACCACCGTTTTCCCCTATCGACCTGCTTCCATTGCTACCCAGACAGGTTTCATGGCCGATTCTCAACTATCTCAACAACGCCGCCGATCTTCTTCCGACTTTCGTCGGAGCTGTCACCTCTCCCGAGAACTCTATTCAGTGGCAAGGGGCTTGTTTCTATAAGAACACCGCTTGGCTTGAATTTCATAACAAATCTGGCTCCGAATTTGGCGGTGGTACCCTTCATATAAAGGTGTGTACGAGCTTTGTTTTAGTTTCG
This sequence comes from Benincasa hispida, assembly GCF_009727055.1. Classification (NCBI taxonomy): domain Eukaryota; kingdom Viridiplantae; phylum Streptophyta; class Magnoliopsida; order Cucurbitales; family Cucurbitaceae; genus Benincasa; species Benincasa hispida. Next base: position 52,249,915 of record NC_052357.1, read on the forward strand.
AATTTTGTGCTATTTCTGATTGAGTTTTGTGGGGGTTTGGTGTTTGTAAACTAGGAGATTCGGACAAAGTGCTGAGCTGTGTGTAGTGTGTAGTTTATTGATTGTAGTGTAGCTGATTTGTTTTGCTTTCTGAAAGAGTAGAGTAGGGTCGTTAATTCGATAAGATAAGTTTAATTTGAGCTTTTGGGCTTTTGAATTTCATTTTGTAAGTTTGATGGCAGTTAGTGAGTTGGAAGAATGAGCTTAACGTTTACTCTGTGGATATAACATATGAGGTCTTAAATTGACCCCTTACCATTCGTATCAAGTGTCCTGCTAGATTGAATTGATCGACAGAAGACTTTTTCCCCCTTGGTTTATTTGTTTGTGTTTTTACGAGCTGTGAGTGCCCAGGTGATTCTTTATTTATTTGTTTGTTTGTTTTTGTTTTTGTTTTTTGTTTTTTTTTTTTTTTTTTTTTTTTTTTTTTTGTGTTTAATCTTTATAGGAAACTGATTTCATCTTCATTTAAAATGTAATTTTTTTCTTCTGTTTTATGACTTTTGATTTCATTTTTTTAACCAAACTAGGATTGTGCATTTTTTGAGATGTGTCATGTTTGAGGTTTCTTTTACATAAATTTTCGCCTGTTGGCAAATAATTAGGAGTTAGATTTGATTAGGATTATTTTGATGCTGCCCTCTAGCATGCTTTTACCATAAAGATGTGAAAGAATTTGGCTGCCAGTTGCAAGTTTGATGTATCTTCTACTATTAATATATGTCCTATGCAGGCTAGTGATGCACATAGTTGGACGTGTATGGATCTTTATATATTTGCAACTCCATACCGCATAACATGGGACTACTATTTCCTGTCCAGAGAACATACTCTTGAGATTGCCGAATGGGAAGGAAAAGAAGAATTTGAATATGTAAGTTGCTAGCGTGATGCTGGTTAACAAGGTGGTTTTCTAAAAGTTAGCAACTCCTTTTTTTAAACTTGTTGGTATCTTCTTCTGAGATCAGGTTAAAAGGGCAGGCGTTTCAATTTTCCTCTTGCAAGCTGGAGTGTTGAAAACCCTTCAAGCGTTGCTTGATGTCCTCCCTCTGTTTGCAACTTCTGACTGGGGCGAGCAATCTAATATTAAATTTCTTGAGAATCACATGGGTACTACTTTTGAGGAACGTCATCATCCATGGACTACGACTGTTGATGTTGATGATATTCACTCTGGAGATTTTTTAGCACTATCCAAAATTCGTGGTCCATGGGGTGCTTTTGAGACTCTACAGAAGTGGGTTACTGGATCATATGCCGGTCATTCTGCTGTTTGCTTAAGGGACTCTGAAGGAAAGTTGTGGGTTGCTGAATCTGGGCGTGGAAATGGAGTGGTACATGTGCTTTTATTCTTTTTGCTGGAGGATGATATTATTCTTCAGCTGGAAAATGATGTTATTTAAAGCTAACGTGTGCTTTTATTCTTCTTGCAGGAGGATGATATTATTGATATTTTACCATGGGATAAGTGGTGGGACTACACACTCAACAACGACTCATCCAATCCCCACGTTGCATTTCTTCCCTTGCATCCTGATTTGCGGGCAAAGTTTAATGAGACTGCTGCATGGGAGTATGTAAGGAGCATGGTTGGGAAACCATATGGTTATCATAACTTGATATTTAGTTGGATTGACACCACACATGGAAACTATCCACCGCCCTTGGATGCCCATTTGGTATAAATCTGTACCCCTTTTTTTTTTTTTTTTTTTTTTGGAATAAGAAACAGCTTCCCATTTATATGATGAAAGGAATTAATGTTCAAAAAATACAAACTCTCAAAGGGAGTGAAAGGGGAAAAAAATACAAACAGAAAATACAACCAAATAGAGATTAGCCATGTTGAGCCAGGAACTTTTTGAAACTTTTTGTCTGAAAGACTTCGAGAGCTTGGGAATGAATGATGAAACTATGAATAAGACCTTCACCAAACATTGAAAACTAATAGCTACTTCAATCTTTCAAAGAAAACCGAGAACCGACTACCAACAAACATAAAGCCTTTCAAAACCCATCATAAAGCAGCCTGATGCAAACAAAAACAGAAATTCTTAATACCAATTAAATTGATTCAATCAAACTCCCAAACTTCAATCCATTTCTGCACGACACCAAATGCATCATTCTCCAGTATATGGTGCCTTGTCATTGTAACACTAACACTAACCTTTCAGATATGGTTAATGAATATTTCTAGCTCTTCGTCAATTGGATTTTCTTAAAAAATATTATTTTGTTTTGTTTCTTTTGTTTTGTTTAGTTGTTTGTTTTTCTTATGAGAAACCTGACAATGTATATTAATCAAAAGAGAACACAACCTAGAAGGTCTTAAATATAAACTTGTCTCAATGATGTTTATATATTTAACTTACCTCTCCTAAAGAGTTTTATCATTTAATTCTATGAGTTTAATTCTGTGAGTTTGATTGTTGGCACTTTTCTACTACAGGTTGCTTCTGTTATGACAATATGGACACGTGTGAGGCCAACCCTTGCGGCAAACTTGTGGAATGAGGCTTTGAACATACGACTTGGAACAAAGGTAGTCATAATGCTTACCTGGTAAAATGAAGAAATCTTTATAAGAAAATTGATGATTGAACGTACGACTTGGAACAAAGGTAGTCATAATGCTTACCTGGTAAAATGAAGAAATCCTTATAAGTGGAGTTGAATATGTAAAATGATGGAAAGGTTTCAGAGAGCACTTTTGTATTCTGTTATGGTGTAAGGTATCCCCTTACTATATATTGATAAACAGAGGAAAGTTAAGCCCTAAGGCGATACAAAAACTCCTAGCTGATTAGAGAGGGCTAGCAATTTTTCCTTCACTCCTCTCTTTTGTAACAGCAAAAAGTGTTAAAATAAACATTCCTCACCCCAAACATATATGCAACCCGCATTCCATGCACTATATAACTAACTTGTAGAGGGTGCTTGACCCTTTGCTACCCCTTCTAGAATAGTGTTTCGTGATTAGGGGCCTCACATATTAGTAATTGGTGTAATAGCATTTGTATTACCTTGGGATAGAGAAATGTCCAACAATGCTGGTTCTTAGATGCCTTGTATCAAATTTCTCATATGGTTGGATCTAATCTCGGAATAGATAGTGAGTGTCAAGGGCACTTGGATCACTTTCTGCGAAAAAGTTCTCTACATATGATCTCATTTTTTAAAAAACAAAAATAAATAAATGAACCACACTTACATTGAGAAAAATTAAATATTGCAAAGGCATAAAAAAGAGAAACAAGCCCAATATCACTAGTGACATCTGACATTGGTCCATAGTTTTTTCCACATTCAATCCCCTTCCCTGCGGCATGATTTTTGACCCATTTTTCATTCCCAATGTTCTTTTGTTTAGCTTTTTTTTTTTTTTTTCCTTGCAGGGCCTCGACCTTCCTGAGATTCTAGTTGAAGTTGAAAAGCAAGGATCGTCTTTTGGTGAACTACTGGCAATTCCTGAACAGGACGACTGGATCTATGCTGATGGGAAATCAGCATCATGTGTTGCTTTTATCCTTGAAATGTACAAGGAGGCTGGGCTTTTTGGTTCACTTGCTAGCTCAATTCAAGTCACAGAGTTCACAGTAAGTTCGCTGAGAATTTTCTGCTATATGTTTACAATTCCTTTTTTGATGAATGTTAAAAAAAAGTTGGTCAATTTGTGTCATTCCTATTACTTTGTGCCGTTTTTGGACAAGAGACGTTGAAGAAACTAAAAGTCGATGGTGGAGGAATATTTTTATGTTTCATCAGCCATCATTATAGCAAATCTAGCTTATAATCATTCTATTCGACATCCAATCCTTCAATTTGAATAGTTATCTACGTCTGACAGTTTTAATAGGAAACTAGAAGGGGAATTGTAAATTACCTGATCGGTTGTCATATATATTTCATTTCTATATATCTGCTTTGAGTAGGGATAGGGAGTATGTGTTCTATATTAAAGTCAAGTTTGATATAGTTGGGGGGAGAAGTTTGACCCTGTCGAATTTTTCACCAGTCGATAGGTTGTAATTTCTATCCAGTAAATAAAGAGATACCTATTCACATTCCTTGGAGTAGGAATAACCCATATTTTGTTAACTTGTTAATGATATTTGGTTAAATTATAAGTCTAGTCCTTGAATTTTCATATTTGTGTCTAATAAATCTCTAGACTTTAAAAGTTAGGTCCCTAAATTCTAAAATTGTCTACTAGAACCATAGTAGGTTCTTAGTATATACATCATCTTTTAAAATTAATCGAATTATTAGACATAAATTGTATATTGTGTGAAATAGGATCCTAAACTTCAATGCAGTATGTAATAGATATATGAATTTTTAATAATGTCAAATAGGTTTAAGGACATATTATACACAAAATTCAAAGTTCAAGGATTTATTAGATACTAAATTGAAAGTCTAAGGACTTATTAGATACTAAGGGCCATTTAGACACAAAATTGAAAGTATTCTATTAGAACCTAGATCTCCCTTGTCTCTGAGTATGGTAGACGTGCTACCTTTCTCTGCTTCCTTTTGTAGACATGGTTACTAACAATGAGGATTTGGTTCCTATCGGAAAAATAATTCTGATGAAAAAAAATGTAATGTTGATATATGATTAGATTTTAACATTCTGTAATGTATGATTTTGATCATCTTGCCGTGTTTCGGATCTTTAATGTATTATGGATAAAATATGCAGATTAAAGATGCATACACTCTCAACTTTTATGAAAACAATTCAAGCCGCCTTCCGAAGTGGTGTAATGGTGGGGACAATGTCAAGCTTCCATATTGTCAGATTCTTGGAAAGTATCGAATGGATTTACAAGGATATAATAGCATTGATCCCTATAAACATATGAATGAAAGATGCCCTTCTCTTCCAACCGAGTACTTCCGTCCAAAGAATTGCTAGAAACGTCTTGAAAGTTCTTTTCCTGTGGGTAGGATGTGTAGAATATTAAGTAGAGCATCAGTGTGCCTCGGACCAAAAAAAAAAAAAAAAAGGTAGTCCATCAGTGTAGCTGCTAGAATGTTGATAATACAAGTTGTAAATATACCTCACAATGCCCGATGCACAATAGCTGTTAATTTAATGTACATTATATGCCTTAAATGAATGCATGTCTGTATTGAGTTTCAAGTATGTCCGAGTCTGATGACTTCAATTGTTGCCGTATTGATTTTGTTGTAGCTTTTACATATCTGAAGCAATATGTAGTAATGTGTAGCGTATAATGTTGCTTCAGTACTGTTCCAATTTGTCATTCCTATGGAAAATTCAAATAAGGAGGTGCCTCTCTCTTTCTCTCTCTCAATCAGAAAATAGGTTACGTTAACCTTTTTCTGTACCAATGGAAAATCAAGCATACCTATAAAGTTACGAGCTGATGTTTGGTAAATCTCAGTGAAGTCTGCTATTTATATTTATTGAGCTTCTATTTGATCAGGCTCTGTGAAATAACCTGCATTTACCACTAGTGGAATATATTTTTTTTCACATTGACAATGCGTCTTATGTGAACACCCTCAGTATAATTTATATGTGCATTTTAGATTTTCAATTTGGTATTTGATAGTATGAATTCACAATGAGCCCGCAGAGTCTCATACTCCAACATCAGTTGGTTTGGACTCACGTTTAATTTTATTCGAGCTCCACCAGAGTCATGGATGGATACATCATGAGGCTTGAATCCATGGGATAGATCACGAGGTTTGAACCAATAAGCATTAACAATTTCCCCTGCATCAATAATTTCTCCTAGGAAGATTCTGACTGTATGACCTTACTTGAACAGGATCTGTTCTATAGGTTGTACAATTGTGTCATTTAGTTCTAAGGAAGATTCTGGCCGTTGGCTACCTTGCTAAATTGCTAATGCATATGAAAGGCCTCCCACTTTCTTCATCCATCCTTCCCACGCACTACTTTGGATATTCAGGCTTGAACAGTGGAACAAGAGCATTCTCTCATATGCCTGAATGGTACAAGTTGGTGTAAAAACCATGAGGTTTGATCCAAGCATGTCAGGGCCGAATGGTTTGCTCTGCAAAGTTCTAACAGACTAGCTTCCAACATTTTGATAGATTGAAGATGAACTTGGTAGGAACTTGCCCATCAATGAGGCCAGTTCTTAAAATTTAACCCTGTTTTTTGATTCTCTGCCGGAGCCATTTTTTGTTATCAGGTCGATCAGCTCATGGCATGAAGAAGGGCAAGATGCTGACCTATAAAGGGAAACCAGAGGAAGCTTTCTGAATGATCTCAGACAGGGATGAAGAAGATGATGAAAGTCAGGTACATATATAAACGATTCCTTGTTTAGGATCCAGAAAAAACTTATTGCTTCAAATATGGATTTTATTGTGCAGTACGTTTCAGGTTAGTAAATTCATTTAAAGCAAGACTGTTTTTTATTTTTATTTTGTTTTAAATCTTGAACTTTGGGAGTATTTATTTAGTTCTAATACATAGATTAGACCTATTACGAAATTTATAATTTGGCCTTCTATTTATTTTCATTGTTTTTTTAGTAGACTAAAAGTGATTTCAATTTCTACACATCAATAAATATGAATTTTTTTGTTCAACCATGTATTCATATATCTGACTTTTAAGATAAATATAATATCTTAACTGATTAAACTTGTTCAAGTTGACCTAGTAGTTAGTGGGAGTTTAGAATTGAGGATAATGCCTTATGTTGAGTGGTCTGTGTCAATTGAGCCATCTTCTGAAGTGCTTTCTTCAAGTCATTAGGTTTGTTTTAAAATATCAATAACATTTCCTAGAAATATCAACTTTTGTTAGTCATGACATTTAGTACTAATTAATTTCTAATACTTTATACGTAAGTCAGCTTGCATTATTGATTCTAACAACTTTTATGATTATTCAATCATCTTTCAAATAATGAATACTTGAGGGGTCAATGTTTATTATCGTCTAACATTTGTAATTTAGCTTCCTAATCTGGAAGATGTTCATATAGTCAACAGAGAACAAGCAAGTTAAAACAAAATGTAATAATAGGATCTTAAACTTTTTCTTGTAAGTTAGATTCCAAGGAGAATGAACTCCTTGGAAGCTTTAGAAAAGATTAAAAAGTAGGGCAAATATCAATTTATACCCTTAAACTTTGAAAATTGTATCAATTTAAACTATAAACTAGAATTGCATCAATTCAAACTTTAAACTTTGGGAGTTATATCAACTTAAATCCTGAACTTTGAAATTTGTATCAATTTAAACTCCAAACTAATAATTATATCAATTTAAACCATGAATTTTCAGAAGTGTATCAATTTAAACCCTGAATTTTAAAAATATATCAATTTAAACTTTGAACATTCATGAGTGTATCCAAATAAAATATAAGAGAGTTTAAGTTGATATAATTATGAAAATTTGGGGTTTAAATTGATATACTTGTAAAAGTTCAAGGTTTAAATTGATACAATTATTAGTTTAGAGTTTAAATTGATATAACACTCAAAGTTAAGGGATATAAATTGATATAAAGATAAAACATTCGGTATCGTTTACTATCGTAATTGCTTCTCTTCTAACATTGTAATAATATTTGGTTGTTATGAATGTTTTCACTGGGCTTTAGGTTTGGTTTTGTTTTTTATTAACAAGGATTTTGTCTTGCATGTAAAAGTTAAAGCTTGTTTGTTATCAACAAAATAGGTCATATATCTAATGATTTTTTTTTCGTTCTAGTATTGAAGAAGCCATGGTAACAAGCTTAAATTACAAAAACGAGAACGAAAATGTAGGTTTATGATTTTAAAGGTGGTCATGTCATGAGAACATGGAGAACTTTCTCATTTGAGTCAACCACTTTATAATGACTAATGAAACCTAAATCATTTGTTGGAAAAAAATTATCGTATAAAAATGAAATCGAACCTTGTACAACATTAGAGACAAGATTTGAAAAGTAACAATTGATGATTAGGTGACTTGTAGTTACTAAATTCGTGCTCAAGTTTGTATATGGGTTCATATATAGTCAATCGAGTTTTCACAAAGGTTGAAAGTACGTGTGGGGAGGCTTGGGAGGTGGTGAGGTTTAATAGTTTTTTGTGGGCTTCGGTCTCTAACTCGATTTATAATTATGATGTTGGTAAACGTTGGATTGAAATCTTTTTTGTAGTTAATTCTTGGACTTCCATTTCGTTGAAATGCTCATTTCTTTTCATTTTTTCCAATGAAAGTTTGATTTAAAAAAAAAAAAAGAAACAAAGATTGAGTGATTAGGTCATGAAGTGAAGAATTTCGAGCTTTGCAAACTCAAAGGCAGGGCAAATTCCCGGTCCACCACCAAGAGCAATGAAAAGAAAATGGTGGAAATGATATGTTATTGTTTTGTTTTTAAATAAAATTCATGGGTCATTTGGTGCTATCGTGAAAATATGAATATAACAAGCAAGATGAATTAACACATTCAATTGAAACAAACACTAAACTTTAACTATTTAACTACTTATCCAAGCTTAAAGGGAATCATTGATAAAATTGCACAATAGTCTCTTATGATCCTCGCACAATGAAAGTCCACAAAACTACACTCTAATTTTTTAGGTAAGTAACATGAATTAGGGGAAACTCCATAAGCCAATAGGTAAAATTACAAGAAATATTTCTAATTGGAGATTAAATAAGATAAACTAAAAATATAAACTAAAAATATTAAAAGGGTAATTATCCTTGCACCAATAAAAAGTTGTAGACAACCATATCCACAAATCTATCGAAAGAGTAAGAATCTTTAAAAATATGACTGTTGCGATTACACATCACACCAAAGGGTTCAAAAGAAAACATGTGTAAGAGCCAACCACAACAATTGTTTAGTACCACCAAAAGGATGATTTACCATAAAGGATGCCAAAATATAAAAAAATATGACTAGAGCATGTCAAGGACCATCCAGAAGCTTGCAAAACAATGTGCCAGAACTGGCCAGTAAAAGAGCAAAGCACAAAGAGATGAGTCGGTGATTCTTTAAGATACCAGCACATAAAACACCAAGAGGGTGAAAGAAACATATAAGGCATCCTACACTGTAACCGATCAACTGTATTGACCACACCAAGACTGGGCTTCTAAAGGAAAATCTTAATCTTCTTTGGATAAAAATATTTCCAAATAATATAATAGAGGCCTTTGACGAGAGGCATAGCGACACCAACCATATCATCTAAAAGGGATTTAACAGAGAAAGACGATGAGGAATCCAAAACCCAAGACCAATAATCAGATATGGGACACAACCTAATCGATGATAAAATATGGGATGGAGAACTCCATGCAACAATCTTCAAATCATTAAGATTACGACGAAAGTACAAATCCCAAGCTTTAGTATCAGCCACCCAAGTGGTAGCCATAGTAAAATCAGGATGAAGTGAAAGAAATAGAAGTGCTATTACTAACTTGAATCCGCGTACGAGAGGCAATCAAATCAATGGTATGAGAAATAAAACACTAAAGAGAATAACAGGAGCCACCCCAAACAACACTAGGACGGACACAAGCTGATGAATAGTACTTAGTCACAGTAAAAATGTGCCATAAAGCATTAGGTTCATGAAAAAAATGCCAAATCCATTTTGCAAGCAAAATGGAATTACGATGATGGAAATTACCAACACCCAAATCACCCCGTCAATCTGGGGCGTTGAACAATCTCTCAATTAATAATATGTATACCGCCATCACCACGAGATCCTTCCCAGAGATCTCAAACTAATTTCTCCAAAGATTTGATAACAACAGTAGGAGCACGAAAAAGAGACAGATGATAAGTAGGAATATCAGATAGCATAGATTGAATAAGCGTATGTCTCCCCCTTTTGGAAATGTAAGCATATTTTCAATTATGAAACTTATATTGTATTTTTTCAACCATCGGTTGTCAAACTAGAGGCTTTCTCGAAAATCTAAATCACTTAAAAAAGATGCATCAAAGCAATACGATCGGCGGTAAAATAACGAAATACCATCAGCAAATTATAAATGATTTAAAAGAAGTGAAGAACCTCTAGTAGATTGTGTGGCAATGAAACCCAGTGAAGAACTATGATCCATGATGGAACTAAAACAATCAGCAACCATAATAAATAAGAAAGGTGATAGCGGATCTCCTTGCCTAATGCCACGAGAAGGGATAATCTTACTCTTAGGTCGACTATTGATTATAATAGAAAATTTTGTACTAGACATACAACCGTGAACCCAAGACCTCCAAGGTGGGTCTAAAACCTTTAATCTGTAAAATATCTAGAAAATTCCAATCAATAGTATCAAAAGCCTTTTCAAAGTCCAATTTAAGAACCACTCCTTCTTTATCAATAAAAAACCAGTCATCAATCAACTCATTTGTCAAAAGAGATGCACCCATAATTTGCCTATTAGCCACAAAAGCAAATTGATTGGTAACAATAGTAGATGGGAGGACAATCTTCAACCAATTAGACAGAACTCTTGCAATGATCTTATATACACATAGGCTGATAATCAGAAATCAATTGAATCACTATTACAAAATTACACAGTAATGTAATAGGCTATAGAGCCAAGTTGGACCACTATTACTTAAGAAAAAGCAAATTTATAAAGCCACACTTGTAGTCGAAGTTTCACTAAGAAAAATCCTTGGGGCTAGTTGGATGCTGGCTCAGAATCCAGAGTTTCTAAAGGTATGTGTTGGATTGGGTTGGTTGAGTTTCTAATCATATTCATTGCTTTCTTTTCACGTAAGATATCATTTCCTCCAACCTCTATTCCAATTGATAGAATAAGATAGAGACAATATCAATATCAAGTTCATTCCCTCACATGAATAAATACACAAAAAATATTGTGTATATATATTATATACACGTATATAATTTCTATTATAATTTTTTTCCTTTTGGAAAAATATGATATCAATAGGTCAAGATCAAAACTTACTTTGAGAGCCTTGTGATGTGATAATTTCATAACAAGTGAAGTAAATTGAAATTAATTACCTGCAACTTTAAGATTACTGAGCAATGCTTTAGTTTTCAAATCAATATTCACATTTGTCAAGAACAAGGCTTTGAACAAGTTTCAAAATTTCTTCATTTACCACATTTGTGAGCTATTTACAAAAATAGTTCCAAGCTTTTATTAAATCTACAATCTGTACTACGATGTTGGAAAAAGGGACTTCTCTTGATGCCACTTGTATGCTTCTCCCGATGATTATTAATTACAATACAACAATCAAGAGAAGTTGTTTCTCTCGATGAATTTTTCGGTGTTGAGAGAAACCAAAATTCTTATAGTGCCACACAACTATTTAATTTTCATCAAGATGAGTGACTCATTGCTCTAAACACCAATAAACACCATAAAACTAGCTCCACTCATATACCAGTATGAAAAATTGAATTCATATCAACTCAAAAACTCTTTCTTTAGACATAAACAAATGTTTTTTTGTTGTGTCAAACCATCATAATACCCAATACAAATGTCTTGTGGCCATTGAGATGGATGAAACATTGTCCTAAATACCAATCAAACCAACACCAATCCACTCATCAACACTATCACAAACTCTTTGTTGATTCATAAACAAATATTTTTATATCGTGTCAAGCATCATAACACTCAATATAATCATTTAATGAATGTGTGGAGATGGATGACATTGCTCTAAACACCTATCAAACAAAACTTTCTCCACTCATCTACCACACTATGAAAATTAAGTTCATATTTAATTCAAAAACTCTATGTTCAGTCATAAACAAATATTCCTATGTTGTGTCAAGCATGATGCAACATCTAATATAATTTATGAAGTAGAACTACAGATACGACTACACGATATGGATACGACAATTCGTCAATTTCTAAAAAATTAAACGGATACGTCTATGGATGCGTCATTTTTTAATATATATATTTCTAAAAAATGAGGATAACGATACGTTGAAGATATGTTTTCTTTTTCCAAAAAAATATAGGATATTGATAAATTTAACATATAAATTAATAACAATAACACAAAATAGAATACAAACACTAAAATACAATACAAAAAAAAGCAACATTTAAGATGTTGAAGTACAATTGTTAATAAAATGCAATAAAAAAGTGACTGATATTGCAAAGAAGAAGAAGAAGATTAAAGGGAGAAATATAAAGATAAACGAATAACTTCTTCATTGAATTGTTGAAGATATCCAAATGGTTCATATTTTGGTGGACTTTGTGGGGACTCAAATGTAAAGATGAAGATTACATGATTCTAGTATAGGGTTTGGTCCGTTATTATTTTTTTCCCCTTTTAGTTTTGGACTCAAGTATTTAGCTTTTTAAATAGGTTGCCTAGTTTTAGATTGAGAAAGATTGGATGAGTTGCTTGTCTTTATTCTTTAAAAAAAAGTACGCATAGAAATAGATACGTCAAATTGCGTGTGAGATACGTATATGAGAAGTATCTGGAAATATCGATTTATGGATTTTTTGCTTCACATGAAGTATCTGTGCTTCATAGAATATAATCATTTCATGGCCATCAAGATGGTTTGAAAGGTAGCTCCAATCATCTACCACCATGAAACTAGCTCCATACTTTATGTACCATTATGAAAAATTGAGTTCATATCGATTCAAAATCTCTGTCTCCTTCCTAAAAAAATATTCTTACGTCGAGTCGTCCATCATAACACTCAACACAATGTTCCATGAACATCGAGATTAATCAAATCAATGCTTACACCACTACCTTTACTACTATAAGACATTGAGTTCACAAAAACTCTTCATTTCATTCATAATAAACAAGTATTCATGTCATCTCAAGCATCATAGCACCACCAAAACCATTTCATGGCCAATGAGATGGATGACACATTGCTTCTAAAAACACTAATTAAAACCAAAACCAACTCCCACCAATCTACCACTATGAAACATTGAAGCAATCAAAATAAAGCAATGTTGAAATTTCTTAATCATAACCTAATCTCCAAAAGTTTACCAATATCACATGTATCAAACATATGGTTTGGATGAAAAAATAATAATAAAAAAAACTAAAACCAAAACATTATAAAGAAATGCATATTCCCCCAATCTCAAGCATAACATCCATGGCTTCTTCATCTTCTCAATCTCATTGTTCTTTGATTCCTAGCAGAACTATTTTTCTTATTTCCATCGTCGGGTTTCTTCTTGTATCGCAATCGGAGGCCCTGAAATCGCCATTTTCCCCTCGCGACGTGCTTCCATTACTACCAACAAAGGTCTCATGGCGAATTCTGAGCTATTTCGACAGCGCTGCCGATCTTCTTCCGTCTTTTGTCGGAGGTGTCTCGTCTTCTGAAAGAACTGTTCAGTGGCAAGGGGCTTGCTTCTATAAGAACACTGCTTGGCTGGAATTTCATAACAACTCTGGCTCTCAATATGGTGGTGGTACTCTTCATATACAGGTACATGTGTATGTATTATTGGACTTCACAGTAAATATAAAGCTAATTTGGATACTTTATTGAATGAAAGCAAGGCTTTCAAATGGACTTGTGGAGTTAACTAACAAAACAGAAAGTAATGATGATTCTAATAATAGTTATACTTGTCATCAATATCGAGGAAAGGACGGATCAAATAATAGTTTAGAAACTAAGGACTTGTATGGATCGACTTAAGAAAAAATTATTTTTTAAAAAATTCATTTTTATTTAAATCTTTGATAAAAACGGATTAAAATATACCAAAAAAGTTATTTTGAATGGTTGTCAACACACTTTTAATTTCTTCTAGAATGACTTATTTTTTAAATTAAACAATTGAAAATATATTCCAAATACACTCTAAAATTTGACAATAATTCGCTCAATATTGTCATCATCGGTTAACTCTGTTCAGACTGTACGGATCAATTAAAAATCAAGTTCAAATATTGATGACCAAACCGAAACATGTATTACTTTTGGAACTCTAAAGACTAAATAGAAAAATTGAATTTAAATATTAATGACAAAAGGTGTTAGTTTATGAAATCGAGTAACTAAATGAAATCTAAGTTTAAATCTCAAAGACATAAAAGTGTGTTTTCCATTAAAAAAAAAGTTTAAAATATAATTAAAATAAATATCTTTTCCATAAAAAAATAACAATAGTAACTAAATATAATCTAGTCTATTACTGATAGACTCCTACCAATATGATATGGTTTATCATTGATAGACTATCTAAATTTTACCATATTTATAATTTTTTTTTAACATTATGCTATATCTACCAATACTTAAGGTTTAATTACTATATTTGCAAGTGTTCTTTAAAACTGATATAAACTAAAACAAATTCGTTAGTTCGTTATAAGTAACAAAATATTACATAAAAATAATTCATATATAATTTGGTTGATGATTTTTAGTCAATTAATCAATATAAAATTTAATTTGGTGATTCTTATGATTATGATTACAGTTAATTATCACAATCTAAATTAATGAACATATATGATCACAACTATATAAATTATATGAGTTACCATAATAACACAGTAAGTTATTTATAAATTTAAAATTCTATGTTAGTAAATATCTTTTTAGAAAAGGTATACTTGTAATCAGTTCTAAGAAAATACATATCTATATAAAACTACCCATTTAATATATATATATTTTAAATATCATTTACCTATTTTAATAGGAGAAATTAAACCAAAAAAAAGAAATTTTTTTTTTTTTCTAAACACGATTATTTTAAAAACTAGAATAATCCCAAACTAAAGCTTATTATGAATTGAGCAACATAGCAATGAGAATTTAATTTAGAGCGTTAAAATTGTAACAATTTAAGTTGTGCCATCAATCTAATAATTAAGCTTGAAATGTGCAAAATGAAAAGTCCGGAGTTAAAATTGATACAAACTTAATAAATCGGGAGTCAAATATTTTTCTTAGCATGTTTTAACAATAATTAATAGATGTATGTGTTATATATGCAGGCTAGCAATGCTCATAGTCCAACGTGCATGGATGTTTATATCTTTGCAACTCCATACCGTTGGACGTGGGATTACTATTTCCTCTCTAAAGAACATACTCTCGACTTTCCACAATGGCAAGGAAAGGAAGAATATGAGTATGTAAGGCCTCGTTCGAGAAATCGTTTACGTCTTGTTTGATAATTATAAGGGTCTTGTTTAGGTTATCTGTTTTCTTTTGTTTTTCTAGTTTGAATGTATGTTTTCTTTTACCTAAAAAAAAAACTGCTCGAATCATTAGTTAGAATCTAAAAATAAAAATGTGTTTTTAAAAACTATGTTTTTCTTTTAGATTTCAATGAAAATTTGAGCAGAAAGTGAATGACAAAACATAAGAGACTTATGAGTGAATGTAGAGTTTATAAATTTAATTTTTCAAAATGGAAAACAAAAATCAAATGGTTATGAATGAATCATTGTTTTTTGTTGATAATTTTCTTGTTTATTTATCTACTTTTTAAAAACATTTTCAAAAAAATCAAACCCACATTTTGAAAACTAATTAAAAACTAATTATTTTTAATTATTTTTTAAAATTCAAATTTGCCAAATTTAAAATGATAAGAAAAATTAAACATGTATAATTTTGAAAAACAAGGAAAATAAAAAACAAAATGCCCGTTATTGAACTATAGGCGTAGTTTTGGGGTTTTGACGACTTAAAAATTAAATTAAGAACTCTACTTACAGCCAGTAGTTTCTTTGTTTTATTATCTCTACTTTTGATGGTATTTTCTTCAAAAATCAAAACTAAATTATTTTTTTTTTTTAAAAAATAGTTTTTAACACACACTTCGTTATAACTTTTAGAATAATTATTTAGCTAGTTAAGAATTCAAACCTTTCCATTATTATTGAGGAAGAAATGGTAAAAGACAAGCACGATTTAAATAAAAATAAAACCAAAAGTGTTATCAAATAAGACTTTAGGTGTCTTATTTTGTAACCATATTTGGCCTTTTTTTTTTTAAAAAAAAAATCAATTTATAATTAAGCATCGCTTCCATGAAAACTAAGCTTAAAATTCTAACACCACCTTATCGTTTTCCTTGTTTTATGATCTAATTTCAACAGTGTTTTCAATTATTTTTTTTTAAAAAAAAGAAAAAAACAGAAGCAAATGGTTAAGAAAAAAAAAGAAAAAAGAAAAAAAGAGAAGCAAATGGTTATGTGTGACATAATATGTGTGTCATAAAATCAGGTTAAAAAGGCAGGGGTATCAGTTTTCTTAATGCAAGCAGGAGTATGGAGAAGCATAGAAGCATTATACAAAATGGTGCCATTATTTATAAACTCAGAGTGGGGAGAGGAATCGAACATAAAATTTCTAGAGAATGAAATGGGTACTACCTTCAAAGAAAGGCCTCATCCATGGGCTACTAATCTCAATCCTGACGATATCCACTCTGGAGATTTCTTAGCACTCTCTAAAATCCGTGGCCTTTCAGGTGCCTTTGAGACTTTAGAAAAATGGGTTACTGGTTCTTACGCTGGTCATTCTGCTCTTTGCTTGAGAGATTCTAAAGGAGTTTTGTGGGTTGCTGAATCTGGCCGTTCAAATGGTGGAATGGTATATCTTTATATCCCCTTTTTCCTTTTTTTTTTAATACATATATATAATCCCTAATCACTAATCTTGCATCGTCTCTAGACCGTTTTGTGTCTCGTTTTTATTCTAGGTTTCAAAATGTTATACTTTTACCGTACGGTTAAGTTTTGTGTTTAATTTTCGTTTATATACGGTCTTTTCATTTTCAGTACTCTCGAGTTTTCGTTTGAATGAAGTTTGTTTTTTGACCGTCTTTGATGTTTGTTGAATTTTGTTTAATTAATTTAAAACTATAGTTATCATGTGTGTGTTTTTCTAAAAAAACTAGTTAAATATAAAAAGTGATGGTGGAAAATTAGTAAAAATTAATTTAATTATTTTAAATTAGTTAATAGAAATTGTCACTGAAGGATGAAAAAGAGTACCATTTTAATGAAAAGCTTAAGGGTACATACGAGAGCGTAAATCTTGAAATTTAAGGATTAAATGAAAATAAAACTCTGAGCTCGAGAGAAGTAAAATATAACTTTTTGAAAGCTAGTTAAGGACCAAATGAAAATTAAAACACAAAACTCATGAGTTAGAGCCCTTTTGGATTGACTAGTAGAGAAAAAATATTTTTTTATAAAAGAAATTTATTTTTATTTAAACTCTTTTGATAAAAATTATTGTCTCAAAAGCTATTTTTTGAAAGGTTGCTAAATACTTCAATTTTTTTCAAAATGATTTATTTTCAAAATTGAACACTTAAAAAATTAAACCAAACCCCCTAAAAGTATAACATTTTGGAACCCTAGAAATGAAACCAATTGGTAAGTAGAAAAAAAAAACGCGTAGGGTTCGAAAAGGTATATTCCCCATCCTCCCCACCTTTTTTTGCTTATAAAATAGGTTTATCGTACTTGATCTTAATTAGAAGTAATATTTGGTTACTAACTGGTTTGCAACCACAATAGTATATAATAAAAAAGTGTCACACGATACAAGACTTGTTAGATTACAGAAAATGATTATAATCAGCTAACTAACAACTAAGTTTTATTTTTTTCTAGTTAAAGTGAGTCTAACTTAGTGGTATTGGAATGTGCTCCGTCTCTAGAAGTCGGAGGTTGAATCCCTGTCGTGGTTGCATTAAAAAAAAAAAACTTTTTAAATTCATGATGATAGTTTTACCTCTTTTCTTATAATTTATAATAATGTTGGTAAGTTTAAAAGTGAATGCATGGTTAATTAAATTATTGTTATTGCAGGGGGGTGAAAATATTGCTCTTTTACCATGGGACAAGTGGTGGGACTATGAACTGAATAAAGATGAATCAAGTCCTCACATTGCATTGCTTCCATTGCATCCTGATTTAAGGGCAACGTTTAATGAAACTGCTGCTTGGGAGTATGTAAAATCCATGGTTGGCAAACCATATGGCTATCATAACTTGATTTTTAGCTGGATTGACACCACTCAAGGAAACTTTCCATCTCCTTTGGATGCCCATATGGTAAAAAAAAAAGAACACAAAACTAAAATTTACTTATTACATTTTACTGTTTTCCCCCATCTCAAACTTTGGAATATACATGTGGTAATTAATACGTCTATTTCTAGCTTTCGCATCACATCTCCTAACTAATTAACGTTAAGAAATACTTTGGGGATGTTTGAGACATTAAGAGTTGAGCTATGAAATCTGGTGTTATTATATATGTTGGAATTATAAAGTTTGTGTTTGGGATGCAAAGTTGTGAGAATGGAGTTCTTCGATAAATGTGTAAAAGAGAGAAACATGTGTAAACTTCAATAATAAAAATACTATTGAAGTTAGTGGAGTTTAGTTATTTAACATTGACTTATGAAAGTCGGTGAGCCAAACAATCCATATAGGGTGTGTTTGGTTTAGCTTTTAAACGGTTTAGTTTTAAAAATAAGTCATTTCGAAAAAATATTGAAGTGTTTGTCAACCATGCAAAGTAATTTTTGAAACGTTTTTTAATTTTTTTTAAACATTTTTTTTATCAAAAGAACTGAAATAAAATGATTTTTTTGAAAAATATTTTTTTATTTAATCAATCAAAATGGGCCATAGTCTACCGTTGAAAAATCTCATCAAAATTATTAAATGTCAATTCTCTTTACGTAACAACTTAATCATTATTTCTAATTATAGTTTATCAATCAACATGCATAACTACCTGAAATTTTAGTAATACTTTTTCATGGCAAGGACGACGTAATTATTGCAGATTGTGAAGTACGGAAATTATCTTGTTATTTATTAAAGTTTAAAAACTATATTGTTACAAATTTAAAGGTAAATTAAGAAGTTCGAGGACTAGATTAATTATTACTTTAAGAATTAATTAATTTTATTTTGTTGAGTTTGATTTTTGGGATTATTATTGAAGCACAGGTTGGTTCAGCTATGACAATATGGAATCAAATGCAGCCAAGCTTTGCGGGAAAGTTGTGGAATGAAGCTCTTAACAAACGACTTGGAACAAAGGTGGTTTTAATGGAGGATTGAAATATTTGCGGATATATTAATAAATCAGAGGGTTCCACATCAATATTAAAAATTAATCAACATTTTCAATATCTTTTATAAATACACCAACAATCTTAAAAAGTTTCATTGATTAATCCTAATATATGAATATAAATATTAATAATAAAATCTATAAAATTTAGTTAAAATTAACTTAAATAATTTTATGATTATTTTTTATCTTAAAAAAATCAATCGAAAATGATATTTGATAGATAGATCAATCAATATATTCGTAAAATTAAAATCTCAATATCGATAGCAACATTACTATTTTGAGTTTAATCTCCATTTGGTCTCTAAGTTTTAAAATATTTCTTTTTTTGTCCTTCATTTTATCGTTTAGTTTTCATTTGGTCCATAGGTTTTAATATTTTACCACTTTTATCCTCAAATTTTAAATAATGTTCAATTTGGTTTTTGATGTTAAGTTTCAATTTTAAATAATTATGGTGTGATATTTTTAAAAAATTAATTTAATTATGATGGAAAATTGTTGAAAACTAATATAATTTAGTTTTAATTTAGAGAAATTTTCGAAAATTGTCAAACTATTTACAAAAATAGTAAAAAAAAAAGTAAAAAAAAATTGATGGACGTTATTAGACTTCTATCAACCTCTTTAAATGATAGACTTGTATCAGTTTCTATCACTGATAGTAACAATGATAGACTTTTATCAGTTTGACAGACATTGATAGACTTCTATCAACCTCTATTAGTGATAAACTTCTATCAATTTCTATCACTGGTAGACACCGATACCTTTCTATCAGAGTCTATTAATAATAGACTTGTATCAATTTCTATCATTGATAGATAATGATAAACTTTTATCAACGTCTATCTGTGATTGACATTGATAACCATAGACACTAATATACTAAAAATCAAAAGGGAGTATTATCCAGTAAAAATCAAAGTTAAAAGTGTAAGGCTCGTTTAGAATTGTTGAAATCATAAAAAACTATTATGAGAAATTCTTAACTAAAATGAATTATCTAATAATTTACAATCACTTCTTAATTTTAACTAATGTGTAAAAGTTAATAGATACTAGCTTTTAGATTTGGCTTTTCTAGAAATTTGCTAACTTATTTACTTTTTAAATAAATATATAATATTACTTCAAATTAATATAATTTGTTTAGGTCAATTTTCAAATTCTAATTTATTCATTTTTAATAACAATTATTTTTAAAAAAAATTATAAAATAATTTATATTAAATAAAATTAGTTAAAATTTAAAGCACATACAATTTCAAATAAATTATAAATTAATTACTCATGTGAAAATAATTGAAACAATAGACCTAGTGATGGTTCATATAACTAAATTACACCAATTTAGTATTAATTTACCAAATACTACAACTATTTTTTTATTTTATTTAAAACTAAAATTTGCCAAACACTATATACTTCATTTCACAGATGTTTTTTCTCAAACCACGGTCGTCAGCAATTATTTTAAAATCTACAACAATCCCAAACGGAGCCTAAATCTAGACTTGGAGGAAACAAAACTCAAAACTCAAATTTGGAATCCAGCTAGAGAGATTAAATGAAAACTAGACCTAAAACTTAGGACGAAAGAAAACAAAGCACTTAGGATTAAACTTATTAGTATATAAATTATTAGTCATAATTTTAAGCACTAAAAATTAAAGTTGGACTGACTTTAATGTGATTTTAAAATAATGATAAAGTAAATAACAAAAGAAAAATTATTTATGAAACTGAAATTTATGTCTTTAACTTTCAAAAATTAAAAACAAATAATTTACCAAATAAGTCTAAAATTAAAAAAATATTTGTGTATAAACATAAATATATACATGGAATATATATATATATATATATATATATGAAACTTTAAGCTATAAAAATAAAATAAAACTATTTTACAATAGTATTGAACTCTTAGTTGTTAGCTTATTGAGTCCCTCCACCACCGTTGAGGTAAAGAAATATTTTTTATATTTAATAAAAACAATATATATATGTAATACAACACGATGTGACGGGAACAAGTACCCTCTTGATTCCTTCATAGATCCGCCTTTATTCTGGAGAGTCATAATATTTTACCTATTTTTTCTTTAGAATGTTTGGATTGTTTGTTTTTGTTGGCAGGGGCTTGGGCTAGCTGAGATTCTAGTGGAAGTTGAAAAAAGAGGATCATCTTTTGGGGAATTACTGGCCATTCCTGAAGAGGATGAGTGGACTTATAGTGATGGGAAATCAGCAACATGTGTTGCTTTTGTGGTTCAAATCTACAAGGCTGCTGGCCTTTTTGGTCCACTTACTTCCTCAATTCAAGCCACAGAGTTCACTGTAAGTTTTCTCTACATTACGTTATCATATATATCTAAATTTTGCTGTATCTATAAATTCTTTTGCATTATTCTATATCTGTAAATACTTGGATCTGATTGCTATATTTGTAATTACTTCTAAATTAAAATACTATTTTTGATTTTTGTACTTTAAAACTTAATCAATTTTAATCCATATACTATTATTTATCTATTACTTATTATTAATAGGGAAATTATTTCAAATAGTAAAACTCTTAAAAATATTTATAAGATATAGCAAAATTTTAGAATTGTCAATGATAGACGTTGATAGACATCTATCATTGATAGTTCTAAAATTTTGCTATATTCTATAAATATTTTGGTTCAATTTCCTATTTTAAAAATAACCCTTATTACTATTTATAAACGTCTTTGTCCTTTTATTTTAGATATTGTATGATACTAACAATAAAGGCTTCTTTCCATTCGAATGAACTTACTAATTTCTTCCAATTCGTACAAATTTCAAATTATAATAGATTTAAGAGGAACCAATTGTTTGTTATTACAAGAAATTATAGAATGAATTTTTATCTTCACGTAAGAAATTAAAACTTTCTTGACTAAAACTATCCGATATTACAAGAATAATTTTTCGTCGAGTGAATGACGTTTTTGGCATATCTTTGTTGATGTGTGTTTTATTGATGGATCAATCATCAAATTAAAATGCAGGTAAAAGATGCATACACACTAAAGTTTTATGAAAGCAATTTAAGTCGCCTTCCTAAGTGGTGTAATGCTGGGGACAATGAGAATAAGCTTCCATATTGTCAAATTCTTGGAAAGTATAGAATGGAATTACCTGATTATAATACCATTAGTCCCTATCAACATATGAATGAAAAATGCCCTTCTCTTCCAAATTACTCCCATCCAAAGGATTGCTAGAATAAACCCTCTTCAAACTTTCTTTCCTACGTATGGGTAGGGTTGTGTGTGTATATATTTGACGATAATAATAAGTAGTCCATCGTGGTCGGATCGTCTGGTTTAAGATTTGGCTGGATACTCATAAATAACACAATGTGTGTTATAAATAAGAGACTATTACGTGTTCGGTTATGTAGAAGATGTGATAGCATCTCCATGGAAATAAATAATATCAAGTATGTTTATTTTGTGGGATTATTTTTAGAACTTTTTGAAATAAATTTAATTATAGATATGGACTAATTATAACTCATCAAAGTTAAATTCAAATAAATAATGAAAAATTAAATTAAATTATGGAAAATCAAGCATGCCTGTAAAGTTGTAGATGATGTTTGGTGAACTAGAGTGGAGCCAATTATTATTATTTATTGAGCAACTATTGTGAAATATTAAGATGCTAAAAAAAAATATTTTCAACAATTATTACTATTCTTTTAAATCAACAATAAATGACTAAATTTAATATTAATTAAAAATACAGAGAATAAAATTAGAGTTATTATTTTAAATGGTAAAACTGCTGAAAATATTCTTAAATTTAGTAAAATATCACTGTCTGTCGAGACCGTGATAGAAGTCTATCGCGATCTATAATTGATAGACAATGACATTTTGCTATACTTGTAAATAAGTTGACTAATTTTTCTTTATTTGATAACAACCCTTAAAATTAGAAAGTGAAAGTACAGACATTAAAATTGAATAAACGTCAAAATATGGACATAAAATATAGGTCACCCACATAAGTATTGGATTTGTGCTCAAGTTTATAGCATGAGAGAATGTATAAGAAATGTCCATTTACAATGAAAGTTGTTACCACATATATATATATATATATATGATCATTAGTATGAAGTTTTATAATTATTTGGGAGAAATTTGGATGGGGAGGCCTTTGTTGGGCATCAAAGTTGGATCTCTAGTCAAGAAATCTTGTGAACAAGAGAGCTTCCAAGTGAATTGAGTGATTAGGTAATGAATGGTGACAAGAGTTTCAAGCTTTGCAAATTCAGAGCCAGGGCAAATTCTGGGTCCTCCACCAAAAGCAATGAAACAAAATGGTGGAATTGGTGTTTGGTTTTGATCAAATCTACTTGGTTCAAACTTTTGTGGCTCTCCAAATATTGTCTCATCCAAATGGGTCATTGGTGCTGCCCAAAATATCTGCATTAAGCATTCATAACACATTAGCTACAAATATGCTATAGTTCGATTACTAATTTACAATAGAACAACCATTAACGCTAACCTAAGCTGCACCTATTTTCATATAATTCTATTTTATTAATAGGAGTTTGGATTTATAAAATCCTTCTTAATTGTTTGTGTAAAAACTATTTTAGTTATGGTCAAACGATTTTTTTTCCTTTTTTTTTTTTGTTCTTCGTTTAATAGGAAATAATGTAGATCTGATTTGAATTTGAAAGTTAACATATGTTTGGAAGTAATTCTGAAATGGTTGAAATCACTTCAAAATATGTTTTTAATTATTTGAAATAAAATTTAATGATATAAAATTGCATTTAAAAGTGTAGAATTAAATTTTGAATTTAATTTTATTTAATTAAAAGCATGTTCGAAATGATTTTAGACCTGACAAAAGTGATTTTAATAATTTCAAAATTATTCTCAAAACATACACTTAATTTACTACTGCATGTTCATGACTTTATAATAGTTAAGATAATAACCACATACACATGCATGAATGTGTTAGGTCGGATTTTTTTTTTAAATATTTGTGCAAAGTAAGAAAAAAGGGGTAAATTATTAATATGAGTTTGCTTTCCATTTCTATCATGTGTTTAATTAGATTTTGATATATTAAAAGAAAACTTAATTAACTTCAATAATTTTGTGTCTAATTAGGATCTTAAGTTTTGAATTTTGCATCTTGTTAAAGAAAATTGAATTTTGTGTCTATGACTCAATAGAAAATATCGAATAGACCGTCAAGGATCTATTAAACATAAAATTATTAAAAATTTAAGGACTTATTGGATATAAATTTAAAAATTTAAGGACTTACTAGTTAATACTTTCTTCCATTTAAAGACCTTGTTGAATAGAAAACGAAAGGATCAGAAGTATATTAGTTACGTTTAAATATCATACACCAAATACATACTAATTAATAACTATAATGGTTGTGTAATGAAGTTTTGTATTGCAAAGATGTTTAAGGACTAAATATACCCTTTTTAGAAAGGGAAAAATGACTCAAAATAAAATGCATATGATAATTAATATAGTAAAAAGAAAAATAGGGTTAACTTTACTTACTTGCCATCCTTTTGGAATTGTGTATCCACCTAATTGAATGTCTTTAAGGGCCACTCTAAAGCCTCCAAAAACAGGTGGGTAAATTCTCAAGGTTTCCATTGCTACTCTCCATGTGTACTTCATCTTGGAGACATCTTCCCAAGTGAGTGCCTCCCCACTTTCTTTGCTTCTAGCTATTTCTTCATGCTCTAATCAACCATATAAAATAGTTCATATATATACTTATCATTCCATTTTGATACGATGAGTTTAATTTTAGTACAATATTTGTTGGATGAGAAATCGAATCACCGACCTCAAAGGAGAGGGTACGAACTAAGTTAAGCTCACTTTGATTCAAGAAAAAAATAACTTTAAACTTTCTAATAATGAATCAAACTCAACTTAACTCAGTGATATCTGTTTTTTTTTTAATTAACATGTCAAGACATTCACAGTAACTCACTTTAAACCCTAGTAACTCAACCCCAATTCTAATAAAATATAATCTCGTTTTTGTCGAAATCATCGAGTATCTCAATCGATCGGCCTACACCCGGTTAAGATAGGAAATAGAAATTTATACATATACATACCTTGAAGAACAGCTGCATAAACAGTTGGGTTAGTAGCCAAAACCCTAAGCATAAGAGTAAGCAAAATTGATGTGGTGTCATGTCCAGCAATCATTAGAAGGATGGTATTGTGCACAATTTCCTCCTCACTCAAAGCTTGTTCTTTGTCTTTGTTCTTGATGCTAAGCAAATAAGTAATTAGGTCTTTATCATCTTCTTTTTCTTCTTCTTCTTCTTCTTCCATTTTTTGTGCTTTGTCTTTCAAAAGTTGCTTCAATATCTGTTGAGCTTTAGCACTTGCTTTAAGGCTGTGGTTATACCTTGTGAATGGGAGGTTGATTGGAACTGACCAAATGCCATCAACCATTGTTTTGAAGCATTGTATTATGCTCTTTCTTGTTGGTCCTTCTTCAATGCCAAAGAGAAGAGAGCATATGATGTCAAAGGTCAGAGTTTTCATCAATGGTGCCACCTGTGTTTTCTCGAAAAAAAAAATAAAAAAAGAAAAAGTTAAACACGATGTTTGACAATTATTTAATTTTTATTTCTTATTTTTTATAATTAAGCTTATATAAATACTAATTTTTAACTATAAATTTCTTTCTTATATATGTTGTCTACTTTTTAGGAGTGTTTTCAAAATTCAAACAATTTATTTGAAATTGAAGAAAAAGTAATTTTTAGAAATATATATATATTTTTTGAAATTGACTAAAATTCAAATGTTTGTTAAGAAAGATGAAAACTTTCGTAAAAAATATGGCAAGGAAACAAAGTCAAGCATATAAAATTTATAAGCCTCCCTACAAAATGTTTTCAAAAAATTTAAACCATGATTAAAGAGTCTTTTCTGGAAGCAATTTAAAGAGTAATTTGGAGAATAAAATTAAGGTAATTACAATGGGTAGTACGTAGAATTAATAAGAAAGTATAAAGTAATATTTTTAAAGAATTACAAATATAGCAAAAGTTTATCAATGATAGATTTCATTGTTGATAGACATTAGTGATAGACTATATTAGCGATATGATATGTCACTGATGGACTCTGAAAATTGAATCTAAATTTTACTATATTTGTAAATTCTTTTACATTGAGCTATATTTACTAGTACTTTGGGCTTGATTGCTATATTTACAATTATCCTTAAAATTTAAAACAATAACTTTCAAAATTATTATGTCTACTCATGTTATATTAAGAGTACTTGTTGGTCCTTTAGGTCAACAAATATAAGGACATTATGAGTATCAAAATCTCGATTCTTGAGAAATAATTATATTTATTAAGTTAGGTTTGAGTCGACAATTCTTTTAATTTCATGACAATTAAATATGAAGAAGTTTTTGTTACCACCCTTAAAATTTACGGAGTATTTGAGTCTCAAACTTCAAGGATGGGGTGGACTGTTATAGTCCATTTCATGTTAGGGACTTCATTAATAATAGTTGGTGTTTCAATTGTCATAATCTACAATTATCTACGTTATTACTATTTTAAATTAATTTTTGCTATAGTATTTACTATTTCCTTACTCATCCATTCTTTCCATCTATACACCATTCTTTTAGTTCCATGTGTATGTAAGTATATTATTTATTCAGCCCTCGAATTTTTAAAATGGTGTCGAATATATCCCTGAATGAACAAATTTCAAACTTTTCATTTTTTATCCCATATGTATTTGAACTTTAAAAAGTATTTAAATAAGTAAATTTTGGTTTAAAGTTTAATAGACTCTCAAATTTTAATTTTAGGAGGCGTTTGGCCCCCAACTTATCTTGAATGTAATAGGTTATTATAATCCACTCAATGTTTGAGCTTCCCATTATAATGATTGAAATTTATAATGTTAATCATTACACACATTTAATTACCGTAAAACTATTTAAAAACCATATTTGAAAATCCCCATTGTCTACTATATTTACTAGTTTGAATCTATCCTCTCTCATCATTTGTAATCTAGACTAAAATAGTCTACACCTAAAATAAAAATAGAGATCGTTATATGATCACGGATTATTATAACCGATAGATTATAATAACCACTAACTATAATAACTGACTTAACATCTTAAACAACTACTTAGTATCTTGATAAAAACAAAGACGAGTTTTGACATATTTGACATTTTAAAAGTTTGATCATCTATTAGATATAAAATTGAAAGTTGAAACACTTATTAAAGAGGTTAAACATAAACTCAAAAGTTTAGAGAGTAATAATTTAACAGGGAACTCACAGTGACTTCCTTTTTGCCATGCCAATACATGTTGAGATGCTTCCTAACTTCCCCATCCATTTTCCCCACATAGCTTTTCAAGGTCTGAGGCCTCAAGAACCAAACCAGCGCCCCTCTAACTCTCTTGTGATCCTCACCACTCAGCTCTGTCAAATTCCTCTCTCCCAAAATCCACTTCAACGACTCGATCTGCCGGTTCGACACCGTTCCCTCCTCCCCCAAAAACACCACCGCCTTGTTCGCCGCCGCCCCATGTACAAACACCGTCGGCTTCCCGAAAAGGGTCATCTTCGAAACTGGACCGTACTTAGCCACTCTCTTCTGCAGCCATTGCTCTGCTGAGTTTGTTCTCATGGCTCGAAGAAGGCTCAGGCTTTGCCCTATAAATGGGACCCCAAGTGGCCCCGGAGGAAGGTTTTTCGCGGTGGCGGCCGAGGAGGATGTTGTTCTAAATCTGAGGAAGAGGAAGATGGTGATGAGGAGGAGGAAGATGGTGATCATTTTGGTGGTTGGAATCTTTGAGAGGAAAAGAAAAAAAAAAAAGATGGGTTTTGATGTTTTTTTTCAGAGGGAGTGCACTTTGTTTTTGTTTTTGTTTTTCTTTGTCATCTCATCACTATTTATTGGTGTGGTGAGTTGTTTTTTTTAAACGAGTGGATATGAAGATTTGAATTTGGAGACTTCAAAAGAAATAATATATGTCAATTATCGTTACATTATGTTTAAACGATGACGTTGTGACTTAAGATTTCTAAAATTAATTAAATTTACGCCTATATGCCACTATATTTTAAGACTTTTTTTGTTCATATTTTAAATATGATTAATTTGGTTGTTGAATTTCAGATTACATAGTATCTATTGTCACGAGAAACTTGCACAGGCTTTTGGGTGCTCTTCCAGCACTTTCCTTTGCAAAAGTACTTGTATCAATGAGGTGCCAAAACCGAGTACATTTCAATGCCTAAGTTAGGCACGAAGTTTTTAGCTCGACAAAAATAAAGAGAATTGTTTACTCCTTGAGGTTGGTGTAGGACTATTTATAAGGTCCATTCTTTGACTCTCGTTTGGAGTATGTACAATTTCAACAGTGTCAAAATATGTATAGGCCTTGAAAGTGCAGTATGCTAGTGACGAATTTGGCTTGATCATTTTCCTTTTGAGCCCTTTTGGGCTTAGACAACCATCAACAAAATCTAGTATATTTTTGTATTCGAAAAGTTTTCAATATTTTTTTGAACTTCTAAAAAGGTTTTAATAGGATATTTGAAAATTTATGACTTTATATCTAATGAGTGAAATGACATCAAGTTTTTAAGTGCTTACACCACGAAAAGTGCTTTCATGTGCTTAACTTTCATCGGTGTGGCACTTCGTTTTAGTTTTAGTTTGGTTGGATGTAATCTACATTATGACAAATAATATGAGTTGGTGTTTTTATATGATTGATTATGTTGCAAACTTTATAAAGGGGTATACAGAAAAAAAGGTGAGTTTTAGCCAATTATAACTCCAATGAAACTAAACACAAAATTAGGAGATCAAATCAAAACTTTTAAAATACCCAATTGATCAAAATGGAGAATAAACATGGAATCAAATGAATAATTTAAGAAAATAGTGTCATTTTCCTTGTTGCCGGCAAATACTAAGTTTATTTGTTGTTGGGATGTTGACATTAATTCAATAATTATTCCATCCCTCTCTATGTGTTTGTCATATCTATATATTTATATCATATGAAGATTTTTTTTTTATTGATTATGTAAGTGCAAAAGTCAGCATAATTTGTCCACTACATATATAAATTTGTTCTAACTTGGTTGGATTTTAGTGAATTAATTTAATGATGGGCTTCTAGAAAATAATGAGGTTGAAGAATTTGGATTCTATTAGGCAGACATGTGGAAGCTAGGAGATTGAATAAGAATTGAAAATATATGTATGGGGAAGGTTACAAAAAGAACTAGAGAATGACCATTTATTTATTTAAATATGATAGATTTTAATCATGTACTTTATCGAGGTTACAGGACAAGGTTCAAAGTCTATGGACGAACTCAAACTCCTAAGATAATTGAGAGGAGGCATTGGAGAACGTACATCTCAAAAGGGAAAAGTCAGTATCTCAAAATTTAGGCTGACCAACTGAGCTAGTTAAATATATACCAATCGGAAAAAATTCTGACATTGTCGGTGTTAATGTAACCAAAGGCATGTGTTAGAAAAATGACCTATAAATAGCCTCATTCATTGACCCTAAAGGGAAGAGTAAGTGAATCTCTAAAGGAGAGTCATGGACTTGGAAAATTGTCAAAAATAACACGTCGAAGTTTTCATCTTACAAAACAAGCATCTTTTTTGAAAATTTGTTCAAATATTTTTCTTGGTACATCTCAAGCGAGATCGACCACCGAGATTTAGTTAAAAAATTAACTTTTTCTAACTTATCAATTGTTTTTGGCCTTCTCGGTACATCTCGAGTAGACTAACACACCAAGATTCTACTATTTTTCCAAATATTATGTAATGTACTCAAATTATACTAAATCTTATATATTTTCAATATTTTTTCTAAATTATGTCATCTTTACCAAATATTATATCAAATTGTTATGTAATTTTTCAAAACTTAAGGCCAATTTCTGTTTCCAAAATTATATGAGTTTCTAAATTTCCAAATGAATGTACCAATTATATTTTCTCAGATGGATGAATACATTTTGACTTTTAAATTTTGGGAAAGATTAATTTTTTTCAAAAATGTTGGGCTTCATATGGAAAATATATAAAATCTTCATATTAATTTGTCCAAGTATTCACTGATCTCGATGTTAATATGTCCGAGATTGATACAAATATTTTATATATTTTTCATATCTTACCTAACTTTTTTTTGAAAAAAATTTAATCTTTCCCAAAATTTAATAATCAAAATGCAATTAGTTGAGATCCATCTAAAACATTCATTTAGATAATTGGTAAATTTATCTGAAAATTAGAAATTGGGTTAAAAATTTGAAAAATAACTTAAAATTTTGACATAATATTTGGTAAAGATAACCAAATTTGGAGAAAATTTGAAAATACTAAGATTTGGTATAAGATTTGGGAAGGTTATATAATATTTGAAAAATTAGTAGAGTCTCGGTGTAATCTGTCCCAGCTGTATCGAGAAGACCCAAAACAATCCATAAGTTAGAAAAAGTTTATTTTTTTAACTAAATCTCGTGGTCGATCTCGCCCGAGATGTACTGAGAAAAACTATTTGAATGAATTTTAAAAAAGGTTGTTAGTTTTTTAGGATAAAAACTTTACACGTGCTATTTCTGAAAATTTTCCGATAGACTTACTTCTTGTGTGCTTAATTGAATTATACTCTTTTGTACTAACTTAGGCATTAGAGTGTAGTAGACTTGGAACTACATCATTTCAAGAATCTCTTACACAGGTCAACTCAGAAAGCGAGACCACACTAGGAGAAACAATCCAAAGGTCAATCCTACAAGGAGCTCGCAAAGATAACAAATGCAGGCAATATCCGAGTGCCATTCAACTTTAGATATCTAAATTAAATTTTTTTGTAACAACCCAAGTATGTATATTAATATTATAGAAAATTATAAGTTGAACTTTTAACTTTTAAATTAATTCTAAGACTAGTTGGAGAAGAACAATTTTAAATTTCATACGTTAAAATTAACAGTGGTACATAAGTAATAAGTAAAACACACAAAACATTAGTTTGGTAATAATTATGATTTTATAAATAACTAAGCAAAATCATAATTATTACCAAACTAATGTTTTGTGATTTTATAAATAACTAAGCAAAATATGTTCATCAAATTCCTTAATCCAAAAGTCTTAAAACTAGTTTTAATGATAAGTGTTCTTTATGAAATCTATAGGACCAAACCATAAGGAATAATTAGGATCATAGCTAAGGTAAGTAGTTTATCTCACCCTCTCTTTAAGTGTTTTATGATAGTGTACCTTTATTATGTTGCATAATTATGTTATTGTTATGTTGCATTACATGTTTAAAATACGTTTCTCGACAAGGGACCCCATGCATTATGTTTGTTCACGATGATGAAATAAGATTAAATTTTAATTAGATAAAGGTTATGCTTCTAGGGCTAGCAGGGCATGTATGATTGCACCCCTCTAGACCCAATTCTACGTTAAGTTTATGCTAGGGACTAGCAGGGTATGTATGGTTGCACCATTCTAGTCCAATCTTACGTTTATGCTAATGGTGGATGTTGGATGCGACTCTGGCCCTACTGACTGCATGACCTGCTAATCATCAGATGAGTTAGTTTCCGCTTAAGTCCTCATCTTCCTACCAGGACGAAGGAATTTATGTTGGAATCGACCACCTCATGTTATTATATGTTTTCGGTCCAATCATATGTTTTCATGACATGTTGTATGTGATTGTGCATTTTGTCACTACTTTAAGTGAGAACTACTTACTGGGTATATTATATACTCATCCTATTTTACAGACTTTGTAGGTAAGGACACAGTGTAGTGGCAGGACTGGACGTCGCTCAAAGGGCCAACCATCAAACTCACTATTATGGCCATATATGCATTTTGTATCACTATGTTAATGTTTTATGGATTCTGGTGTTTTGTAAAATAAACTTTTTATACAATTTTCTACCTAATTAATAAAATTTTAGATATGTTCTTTTGAAATTTTTCCAAAACTCATCTCATGATAGAAAAGTCTAAGTATGCATGTCGTAGCGGTCGGACCTTATTATGTAAGGGTCGGGTCGTTACAGTTTGGTATCAGAGCATTTGAGCCAAGTAGGCTCTACTACATTAGAAGAGTCATGGTGTTTGATGGTTCGGCCTGTTAAGTGATGCCCCCATAGTTATGCCAAATACGCTGGTAAGTGGAATTTTCAAACAAGTAATTTAGTAAACATAGGTATGAGTAAAAAGGAGGGGGGGGGGAATTAATTTGCTTCCTTACTATGAAAGAATGTGTGTACCAGCTACCACCACAACGAGCTCCAACACGACGAGGCAGACCTCGAAGTGAATCCACAAGGGTTCAAAATCAAGGAAATGGACAAATGTCTTGTGTGTTACTTACACCAGATGCACTACAAATATTAATACAAAATATGAGTAATGGAAACATAACCTCATCCATCACACCAATAACCAACGATACAAATGACTTGAAGATCATTCGAGAATTCAGGAAGTTCAATTCTTCAACATTTGATGGATCATCTGCGGATCCAACTATAGCAGAGAATTCGATAACAGAAATAGAAACCATTTTCCACCACATGAACATCCCAGAAGAACAGAAAGTAAATTGTGCCACTTTCATGTTAAGAGGCAATGCAAAATTCTAGTGGGAATCCACACAAAGAACAACCAAAGGTTTAATCTCATGGCAGCAATTCAATCAGGCTTTTTACAAGAAGTATTTCCCTTTGATAGTGAGATATCAAAAGGAAGTGGAATTTCTTAATCTTTGTTAAGAGAACATGTTGGTGGCAGAGTATGAATGAAAATTTGATTGCTTGTCTCACTTTATTCCTCGGCTAGTGGACATAGAAGAGAGGAAGGTGGAAAGGTTTATTTAGGGATTAAGAGAAGGCATTCGGGGCATGGTTACTGCTTTCCGATACAAAGAGTTGCCCTCATGACGACCTTACTCATGGAAGTAGATCTTGTTGCCAAAACCTCAATTTCTGAACGAGGATTCACCAAATCAAAAGAGGAAATTCACCCAACAAGGCTTCCAACGTTCACAACGGCAAGGAAAAATTTTCCAAAATACTTAGAGCGTACAATCACAACAGAAGAGTCAAACATTCACATATCCTAAGTGTAGAAATAGTGGAAAACACCATCAAGGGCAATGTCTTTGGAACTTAGGAGTGTGTTTCAACTGTGGCCAGACGGGTCACTATGCAAAGGCTTGCTTAAAGCTCGTCAACCAAGTATCAACCTCTCAAACCACCCAGCCTACCAGTAACAAGGTTACCCAACAATAGAAAGGACGGGTGTTTGCTGTTACACGTCAAGAGGCAGAGGATCAAGATGCAGTTGTTATAGGTACATTACCCATCCTCGGGTATTATGCCTTCACTTTATTTGATTCGGGCTCTAGTCATTCCTTCATCTCTACAACATTTGCACAATATGCTCAACTAACATCAAAGTATTGAAAGCATTGACGAGCCCACTCTATATTCACTCTAAATCTCACAAATTTTAAGAGAAGAAACTTGTTCTCTTACAAGACTCAAGAACGCACAAGAGAAGAATATTGTTATCTTGAAACTCAGTTTCTTTTTAAACTTCAATTTTCTTTTATTGATTTTGATTCTTTTCTCTTGCATACAAATGAGGGAAATGAACTCTTTATATAGTACTTAGAAGACACTTCCTAAAAGACACAAAATAAATGAAGTACATGTATACATACTTCATGTACTTGAACAATTATATGTATCTAGAAATGCATGTATCTTGAAATTAGAAATGTATCTAGGAATGTGTTATCCATAATGTATCTAGCTTATTAATTTCTAACATGCCCCCTTAAGCTAGACTTCCCTGACTCCGAGCTTCTCTTTCATTTTCAAGAATAAGTCTGTCTTAATGATTTTGTGAATATGTCTGCAACTTGATCTTGTGTCTTGCAATACTTGATATATACTTCTCCATCTTTGATCAATTCTCTGATGAAATGATACTTGATCTGTATGTGTTTGCTTCTTCCATGAAAATCTGGATTCTTCGAAAGTGAAATAGATGATTTATTGTCATAGAACATGACGGTCCCTTTCTCTTGAGGACACTTCAATTCATGGAATACCTTTCTAAGCCAAAGTGCTTGACAACTAGCCGCAGACAAAGAAATGTATTCAACTTCATTTGTTGACAATGCTACAACATCCTGCTTCTTTGATGCTCATGAAACTGCTCCAGAACCAATATTAAATACATACCTAGAAGTACTTTTGAAATCATCAATATTTCCTCCCCAATCACTATCATTGTAGCCAATAAGAACATTATCCACATTCCTTTTATAGTGGATTCCATGATCAACAGTTCCAAGAATATAAGAACTCTCTTTCCAGCTTCCCAATGACTTCTCTTTGGTGATGCCATAAATCTACTCAATAAACTTATTGAGAACATAAGATCAGATCTAGTTGTAGTTAAATACATTAAACTTCCAACAAGACTTCTATAGATGGTGGCCTCAAAAGCTTCACTATCATCATGCTTGGTTAACTTCAAACCCAGTTCCATAGGAGTACTAGCAGGATAAGCATTCTCCATTTTGAACTTTATCAACAAATCTTTTGCATACTTCTTTTGGGAAATTGCAATCTTATTATCACCTTGTTTAACTTCAATACCAAGAAAGTAATGAAGTAAACCCATATCAGTCATCTCAATTTTTTTTTCATGCTCTCTTTTAACTCATCAATCATCATGTTTGAATTTCCCATAAAGATTAAATCATCGACGTATAGACAAATCATCAAGAAATTACCATTTTTGTCTTCTTTGGTGTAGAGAGTATGTTCATATGGACATCTTCTGAAACCATCCTTCAAGAAAAGAATCATCGATACGTTTGTACCGAGCTCTTGGTGCTTGCTTTAGCCCATACAATACTTTCTTGCTTCGACACACCTTATTTTCTTCTCCAATTTTGGCATAACCAAGAGGCTGCTCAACATAAATTTCATCCTCTAAATACCCATTTAGAAATGCTAACTTGACATCCATTTGATGAACTTTCCAGTTATCTTGTGCTGCAAGGGCTAACATCAAACTAACAGTCTCCAAGCGAGTTACTGGTACAAAAACTTCTTCATAATCCACACCAAACTTTTGTTTGTAACATTTTACTACGAGTTTGGCCTTGTATTTCTGCACTTCTCCATTTTGCTTCAGTTTTGTTCTATAGATCCATTTGACTCCAAGAGCTTTTCTATTCTCTAGTAATTTGACTAACTCCTATGTCACGTTTCTTCTGATTGCATCAATCTCTTGATTCATTGCATCTTTCCATTTCTCATTTTGAATTTCTTCTTCAAAGTATATAGGATCAACATCTGCAAATAAAGCAAAATCAACATGTTCATCATCTTGTATTCTTCTTGAAGTATTATAGATCGCTTGAATATTTCTTGTCTTCCTTGGAGTAGTTTCTTCATCACTTGTGGAGTGTGATGAAGAAGGTGAAGTTAGTGGTTGTGTCTCTTCAAGCTCCAAGTCTCGAGCATTTTCTTTGCCATTCATGTCAATAAGTAATGGAATTTGGTCTTTATTTGGTGCATCCCATTTCCAGAATTTTACTTCATCGAACTTGACATCTCGACTAATAATAACTTTCTTACTTATAGGGTTGTATAATCTATAAGTCTTGGAGTTCTCACTGTGCCCAACAAAAATGCATTTTTCTGATTTATCATCTAGTTTACCTCTTTTCTCATCTGAAATATGAGAGTAAGCAATACACCCAAACACTCTTAGGTGACTAACAGTTGGTTTCAATCCGCTCCATGTTTCTTGAGGAGTAATACCTTGCACACTTTTAGTTGAAACTCGATTTAGGAGATAAACAACACAAGTTACTGCATCTCCCCAAAAGTGATCTGGAAGCTTCTTGGCCTTCAACATACTTCTTGCAAGTTCCATTATTATTCTGTTTTTTCTCTCTGCAACTCTGTTTTGTTGAGGAGTTCTTCGAACAGTCTTCTGATACTTGATTTCATTTTCCTTCAAGAAATCTGCAAAGACTATATATTCTCCTCCACGATCTGAAGGCAATGCTTTCAATTTCAAGTTACTTTCATTTTCCACCATTGCTAGGAATATGTTGAAACATTCGAAAGTAGAGCTCTTTTCTTTTAGTAGATAAATCTAAGTTTTTCGACTGTAGTCATCAATAAATGTGAGAAAATAACGGTTACCTCCATGTGTAGTGGTTCTCATGGGTCCACATAAGCCTGTATGGACAAGCTCGAGAGGTTTTGATACTCTCTAAGAACGTCCAGTCGGAAATGAATTTCGATGATACTTTCCGAAAACACATGCTTCAAAAAGTTGATCTTCCTTTTTAATATTTGGCATTCCTCTCACCATATGTTATTGGCACATGTGAGACAAAGTGTCAAAACTCAGGTGCCCGAATCGACAATGTCACAACCATGAAGAGTCATTTACTAAAGTCTCAAAACAAACAAGCTTCTCATAACATATTTTAGTTGGAAACATTTTGTTGTGAGTCATGCGTACCTTCGTTATGAGACCTTCATTCTTGGTTCTAATCTCACATATGTTATCTTTAAAGATAACATCATGTCCTTTTAGGAGAAGTTGTCCAACACTTAAAAGATTGTGTTTGAGACCTGAAACATCATACACATCAGTAATTCTTTTTGCTCCCTTTTTTGTCTTGACAAGAATATCTTCTTTTCCTTTGACCTCAAGCTTCTTGTTGTCACCAGTCTTCACTACATTTTATGAGATTCATCTAAAGGTATAAAAATATCCTTTCTACCTATCATGTGGTTACTGCAACCACTATCAAGATACCATATTTCCTCAGTGCTTGTTTCTTGGACGTTGAATGCGAGGAAGAGAAGACCTTGATCATTATCCTGTTGCTCATGCATTAGAGTGGTTTCTGCTTGATTAGAATTAGCCTTCTTAGACCAACAGTCTGCTTGAAAATGTCCATAACGTCTAAAATTAAAACATTGTATGTGAGAAAAATCTCCACGACCAGCATTTCTGCCTTTTCCTCTATTTGAACTTCTTTCTATTCCTCTATTTGAAGAAGATTGATTGTCTCTGCTCTCTGACTCAGAATTTGTTACGACGTTGGATTGTCCATTGCCTCTACCGCCACGTCCACCTCTTTTTCCACTAGATCGCCCTTTAGAGGGGGATTGCATATGAAAAGCTTCTTCTGAAGAAGTAGAATCAAACAACTTCAATCTGAGCTCATGAGATTGAAGAGATCCCATTAAGCTATTGATAGAGAAAGTTGACAAATCTTTGGATTCTTCAATTGCTACAACAATATGCTCATATCTTCTAGTCATGATTCTAACGATCTTTTCAACCACCCTTTGATCTTCGATTGTTTCTCCATTTGATCTCAATTGATTAACAATTAAGAGAACACAGTTGAAAAAAATCTTCAATAGTTTCAGCATCTTTCATTTGAATGGTATCAAATTTAGTTTGAATTGTTTGCAATCGGACCAATTTTACCTTTTCTTCTCCTTCGTACAAATTCTGCAATGCCATGCTGCTTTAGCAGTAGAGACTCCTGATATTCTTTCAAAAATATTTTCATCCATAGCTTGGTAGATGAAAAATAATGCCTTCTTATATTTTTTTCTAGTACTTCTCAACTCATTGAGTTGTTATGGTGAAAAACCATCCTCACTTTCTGGCTTCGAATATCCTCTGTCAACAATATCCCAAAGATCTTGAGATCCATAAAGAACCTTCATTTGTTGGTTTCACCGTCTATAGTTTTTTCCCTCAAAGCGAGGAAGTTGAGGCTGCAACATGTTAGATGACATCTTTCAATCCTTTTGTTCTGATACCTCTTTGTTGAAAATGTTGACGAGCCCACTCTATATTCACTCTAAATCTCACAACTTTTAACAGAATAAACTTGTTCTCTTACAAAACTCAAGAATGCACAAGAGAAGAATATTGTTCTCTTGAAACTCAGTTTCTTTTTAAACTTCAATATGCTTATATTGATTTTGATTCTTTTCTCTTGCATACAAATGAGGGAAATGAACTCTTTATGTAGTACTCAAGAGACACTTCCTAAAAAACACAAAATAAATGAAGTACATGTATACATACCATTCATGTACTTGAACAATTACATGTATCTAAAAATGCATATATCTTGAAATTAGAAATGTATCTAGGAATGTGTTATCCATAATGTAACTAGATTATTAATTTCTAACACAAAGCCCTTAGGCTATCCGTAGCTACTTCTGCCGAAGTATCTATATTGACCAGCTCAGTAATGGAAAATTGCGAGTTATCAGTACCAGGACATAAACTAGGGGTGACTCTTATCATCCTAGACATAAGTGATTTTGACATAATATTATGTATGGACTGGTTAGCAACAAACTATGCAAGCATAGATTGCCATAATAAAGAGGTCATATTCACCTTTCCAACAGGAACCAAGTTTAAATTTAAGAGTTCTAATATACAATCAGCCCCAAGAATAATTTCAACCTTAAAAACTAAACATTTGCTCAACCATGGGGCTTGGGCATATCTTGCAAGCGTGGTGGATTTACGAAACCAAAAGGATGAAATTAAGGCCATTTCTGTAATAAGAGAGTTTGAAGATGTATTCCCAAAAGAGCTTCCAGATTTACCACCTAGTCGAGAAATAGAATTATGTATAGACCTAATTCCCGGAGCTGAATCAATATTTAAAGCACCATATAGAATGACACCTGTAGAGTTAAAAGAACTCAAAATACAATTATAAGAATTGTTAGACAGGGAATTCATACGCCCTAGCGTGTCTCCATGGGGAGCACCTGTCTTATTTGTTAAGAAAAAGGATGGATCAATGCATTTATGTATAGATTATTGGGAGTTGAATAAGTTGACAATAAAGAATAAGTATCCACTCCCATGCATTGATGATCTATTTGACCAATTACAAGGAGCCTCAGTATTCTCCAAAATAGACTTACAATCTGGATATCATCAACTACGAATCAAGGAGTCTGATATACCTAAGACTACTTTCCGAACAAGATATGAGTATTATGAATTCGTTGTGATGCCCTTTGGATTAACTAATGCCCTAGCATCCTTCATGGACTTGATGAATAGAATTTTTAAGGAGTATCTTGATAACTTTGTGATCGTATTCATAGATGATATTCTGGTCTATTCCAAGTCTGAAGCAGAACATGAAAAACATCTTAGGGACATCCTTTCCATATTAAGAAATAAAAATTTGTATGCTAAATTCTCCAAGTGTGAGTTTTGGGCGCAACAAGTTGCCTACCTAGGGCATATTATAAAACAAGAAGAAATCAGTGGACCCTGCTAAGATCGAGATATTTAGCAAGTGACCTTGCCCAACAACAGTCCACGAGGTGTGAAGCTTTCTTGGATTAGCAGGATATTATAGACGATTTGTGAAGAATTTCTCAAGTATAGCATTACCCTTAACTAACCTCACCAAGAAGAATAATCCTTTTGTCTGGAACCAAGCATGTGAACAAAGCTTTCAGGAACCAAAAGAAAAATTGACCATAACCCCTATTCTCACTATACTTGACGGATCAGGGGGTTTAACTATGTATAGTAATGCATCGAAGAAGGGGCTTGGTTGTGTCTTGATGCAACATAGAAAGGTTAGCGTATGCTTCAAGACAACTAAAACCTTATGAACAAAACTATCCTGTTCATGACTTGGAGTTAGCCGTCGTAGTCTTTGCTTTAAAGATATGAAGGCATTACTTATATGGGGAAAAGATCCAAATCTATACAGATCATAAAAACCTTAAGTACTTCTTTACCCAGAAAGAGTTAAATATGAGACAGTGAAGATGGCTAGAATTGGTCAAAGACTACAGTTGTGAGATCCTCTATCATCCAGGAAAAGCTAACATTGTGGCTGATGCTCTTAGTCGAAAGCCAGCTCACACAACAGCTCTAAGTACCATCTTCAAACATGTAATGGATGACCTTGAAAGAGCTGAGATCTCACTAATACTAGAAACCATCACAACTCGAATAGCACAACTAATTTCAAGTCCTTCTTTAAGGCAAAGGATAATTGATGCACAACAAGCAGATAAATACCTAAACAAACAACTGTAGTCGGAGAATGGAGAAACCGGTGAATTCTCTACAACCCCAAACTCTGCATTCCTCTACCGTGGACGTCTATGTGTACCAGATGATGAAGAAATCAAGAAAGAGCTACTGAAGAAAACTCAAGAATCATGCTTTTCAATACATCCTGGGAGTACCAAGATGTACCGAGACTTGAAAGCACA
This sequence comes from Benincasa hispida, assembly GCF_009727055.1. Taxonomy (NCBI): domain Eukaryota; kingdom Viridiplantae; phylum Streptophyta; class Magnoliopsida; order Cucurbitales; family Cucurbitaceae; genus Benincasa; species Benincasa hispida. Next base: position 52,290,577 of record NC_052357.1, read on the forward strand.
TTACTGGTGGTGTAACATGAAAAAGGATATAGCCGACTATGTAAGTAAATGTTTGGTTTGTCAACAGGTGAAAGCTCTACGGAAACAACCACAAGGACTTCTCCAGCCTCTAAATGTTCCAGAATGGAAATGGGAGCATATTTCCATGGACTACATCTAAAGACTCCCGAGAACTGTTAAAGGCCACAACATGATTTGGGTGATTGTGGATTGACTCACCAAGTCGGTCCATTTTCTACCCTGCAGGACTACTTAAACTACGGAAGCACTAGCTCAAATGTACTTAAAAGAGATAATCCGGTTACATGGAGTCCTAGTATCAATTGTTTCAGATTGAGACCCTCGTTTTGTCTCCAAGTTCTGGAAAAGTTTGCAAAAAGCAATGGGCACATAACTAAATTTCAACACAACCTTCCATCCACAAACTGATGGCCAAACAGAATGAGTTAATTAGATCCTAGAAGACATGTTGAGGGCATGTGCTTTGGATTTTACTGGAGCGTGGGATTTGCAAATACACCTTATAGAATTTGCTTATAATAATAGTTATCAGGCGACAATTGGTATGGCTCCCTTCGAAGCCTTATATGGAAAGAAGTGCAGATCCTCTGTACACTGGGATGAAGGGCCTGAATTGGTGCAGCAAACATCGGAGGCAATTAAGCTAATTCGAGAAAGAATGTGAACAACTCAAAGCAGACAAAAGAGTTATGCTGATAATCGTAAAAAAAAGCTGAAATTCAAAGTAGGAGATCACGTATTTCTAAAAGTAGCACCAATGAAAGACATTATGCGTTTCGGATGGAGAGGCAAACTTTGCCCCTGCTTTATTGGACCTTTTGAAATATTGGAGTGTATTGGCCAAGTAACTTATCGATTGGCGTTACCACCAACCCTTTCTACAATACATAATGTCTTTCATATATCGATGCTTCGAAAATACATGCCTGACCCATCACATGTAGTAAACTATGAACCTCTAGAAATAAGTGAAAACATGGAATATGAAGAGACTCCAGTTTGCATCCTAGCAAAAGAGAAGAAGTCATTTCGTAATCGGGAAATAAGTTTAGTGAAGGTCCTCTGGAGAAATCAGCAAGTAGAAGAAGCTACATGGGAACGAGAAGAAGGGATTGGGTCAAATACCCTTATGTATTTAAGAACCAAGAAACTTTCAAGGGCGAAAGTTCTCAAGGGAATAAAACAACCCAAGTATGTACATAAATATTATAGAAATTATAAGTTGAATTTTTAACTTTTAAATTAATTCTAAGACTAGTTGGAGAAGAGCCATTTTAAATTTCATACGTTAAGATTAAAAGTGGTATATAAATAATAAGTAAAACACACAAAACATTACTTTGGTAATTAAACCATAACAAAGTAATAAAATTTCTAAAAATAAAATAATGATGATATGGGAAGATTTTTTTTTTTAGAAAAATCTAGTAAGTTTAAGAACAAAATAAATAGATAAAATAACTAAGAACGTTGGAGAAATATCTAGATAAATAATAATAATAATAATAATAATAATAATAATAATAATAATAATAATAATAATAATAATAGCAAAATACACACACTATAAAACTAAATATACACACACTATAAAACTAAATCTTTTTACAAATGTGTGCAAAATTCTACATTAATAATAGCAAAATATACCAATATTATTGATGAATTTCATCATTTGTAAGAAAATAATTTAGATGGGCAAAATAAATTTAAATAAAAGATGAAGGACTAAAATAAAAATGTAATGACCCGACCCTTACATAATAAGGTCCGACCGCTACGACATGCATACTTAGACTTTTCTATCATGAGTTGAGTTTTGGTAAAATTCTACATTAATAATAGCAAAATATACCACCCATCATATGTATTGATAGGCACTCAAAAAGTATTATTCTTCTTATCTTACTTTGGGGTTGTTTTGTTATTTAATGTATTAAATATGCCATTTTATAGATATTAAGCACCCAAGAAGTAGAATTGAGTGTTAGGAAGCTAATGAAGCTAAAATGGACAAAATTGGAGCCATAATGAAGAAAGCGGATCAAACATAAGAAAGGAGCGTGGAATTACCATTCTACTCCTCAAAGAAGCACTGCGACGCTTGTTAGGCGCTACGAAACGACACTTCAAGATAGAATGCGCACATTTTATGCAGCGCTGCCTTAGAGTGTCATGGTGCTTCGAGGTTTTTGGCGGAAGATAGGCCCGCATGCGCAAAAAAGCAACACTTACTTTGGGAAATGGATATGCCATCTTCCAATTGCTTAATTTGAAATTCCAACAAGTAAGTCAACTCACCGACCATGCTCATTTTAGAAGTCAACTCACCGACCATGCTCAGTTTAAATTCTGTTTGCATTTGTTTTACTAGATGATCCACCAACTTCTGAGACATCTCTCCAAACACTATGTCATCAACATATACTAAAGCAATAAAAGGATTCCCTTTGTTTATTTTCACGAACAATGTTTTATCAACTACTTCTCTTACATAGCCATTTGCAAGGAAAAACTCAGTCAATATGTCATACCAAGCACGGGGTGCTTGCTTTAGCCCATATAGTGCCTTCTAAAGCTTGTATACATGATGAGGACAGACTGGATCGACAAAACCTTTTAGTTGTTCAACATAGACTTCTTCATTTAATTATCCATTTAAAAAAACATTCTTGACATTCTTGACATCCATTCAAAATCCAATTTCTTAAATTGAATTAAAATTGGAATTAATTTGAATTTATAATTAATTAAACATATTTAATTAATTAATTAATTTAATATCAAATATTAAATTAATCACACACCTCACGTTAAACATGAATCTTATTTATGTAATTAATATTTAAATCAATATTTAAATATTATAAACTCTTCAATTTCATTTAATTTTAATAAACTAAACGTTAATTATATCATATATAATTATACAAACTCTAATTCGGATTTGAACCTATTCAAATTCAAACCCTAGTTTCAATTTGAATAATTCAAATTGATATCATTCCAAATTCACTCAATTTATTAATTCAAGGTGTTCATGTTTTACGAGCTAGTAAAGGTACCTTATGGACCTACAGATCATGACCTCCAACGATATAAGATTAATTGGCTAAAACTCTTTAGATCGAATTAATCAGTATTCGTTAACTATCAGGTCACACCACTATCACTCGATAGTTGCACTCTCCTTACTGTAGATATATTTGTATCCACATGATTTAGCTATAACCAGTAAGTCGACCTTTCAGAGGCTGTTTGTAACAACGGCTGGGTCAATATGTTGTTTTATCCTTGATATTATTTCTTGTATCTTAAGTTTCTACTGATCTTCTAATGAACAATTGGTTTATGATCCAATCACTAAACCGGATCCCTCTCGGGCCAATGAGAGGGTGGGGTCCCTTGTTCAAGACTTGAATTCAATACTTAAGAGAACAATATTTCTCCTAACCCTAAATCGGTAGGCGTGAATTCCGTCTTGTACCTTATGCCCCCAACTGTTTACCCGGTCTTACCCCTGAAATGGGAGGCTTATTGAGCCAGCGTTGTTGAGCCAACCCTCACCCATGCAAATCTAAGGATAATCCCGAATAAACATGAGTTCACAGTTAGCTCAGGATTAAGATCGAGTTACCTAGGTCATCTAAGCGAAATAGTTAGTCTTGAATAGTAAACAACGTTATAAAGTAAGAGTGACTTATTTCTTGGTCCGATCTTATACAAACTCATTGCATAGGACGCCCTCACTCCTCATGTCAATTCATGAACAAATCTGAATCACTTCGTTTATAGTATCTTTACAACAACTTGTAACAGTTATAAAATAGGCCACATCCAATAATGTTACTAGAATAAAGTACCCAACCTTAATCATATACTATAGACCGTTTTGGCTATTTACTCGAACTTGATCCATTTTTGTGCCTTTATATAAAGTTCAAGTATTTATGTAATAGCCATGGATCTTAGTTTATTGGATTTAGACTATACGAATGAAATTTAAAGATTCAATAACAACTTTATCGAAGAAATTTTGAATAACATCTTTATTGATAATATAATGTATTTAACTTTACAAACTACGAGTTTTAGGATACACAACCCAACAATTCTTCGATTTGGACGAAAACTCCAGTGGATAAATATATACATATATATACAATGTTGAGTTACACTGAAAGAATAAAAAGTATAAATACAATAAAATAGGGCATCAGATACCTAAAAATTCTTCCACTTGCCCTAGTTACAAATATCTTGTAGACCTAGTCCTACTAGGTAACCCTCGAACACTTTAGCCGAGAGGGCCTTCGTAAATGGATCAGCTAAGTTGTCTTGTGAGGTTATCTGTGTGATGATCACGTCTCCTCTGTGTATAATCTCCCTAATGAGATTGTACTTCCGCTCGATGTGCTTTCCACATTTATAGATTCGAGGTTCCTTTGAATTTGCAACTGCTCCACTATTATCATAATACAGAGTGACGGACAGGTGTATATTTGGAACCACTTCCAAATCATTGAGGAACTTTCTAAGTTATACTGCTTCTTTTGCTGCTTCACTTGCAGCTACATACTCAGCTTCCATTGTGGAGTCAACAATACAACTTTGCTTGATGCTTCTCCACACAACTGCTCCTCTATTCAGAGTGAATACTTACCCTGAAATTGACTTCCTTGAATTAATATCGGTTTGGAAGTCCAAATCAGTGTATTTAGTAAGGTTCAAATCTTCAGCACCATACACGAGTATATAATTTCTCGTTCTTCGAAGATACTTAAGAATCTTCTTAATGACAGTCCAATGATCATATCCAGGATTGGACTGAAACTTGCTGACTATTCCAACTGCATAGCATATATTGGGACGTGTACACATGGCATGCATTAAACTCCCTACTGTTGATGCATATAGAATTCGTTTCATATCCTCAACCTCTTGAGGTGTCTTAGGACTTTGTTTTTTAGACAGATGAATTCCATGTCTGAAAGGCAACGTTCCTTTCTTAGAATTTTGCATTTTATATCTAGACAACATTTTGTTTATATAAGATGCTTGAGATAGTTCTAAAGTTCTGTTCTTGCGGTTTCGAACTATTTAGATTCCGAGAACATACTGTGATTCTTCCAAATCTTTCATTTAGAATTGCGTAGCCAGCCATCTCTTAACGTTAGCTAGAAATTCTACTTCATTTTCAATGAGTAGAATATCATCAACATACAACACCAGAAAAGCGATAGTTTTGTTAACAATTTTCTTGTAAACACAAGGTTCGTCAACATTTTATTCAAAGCCATAAGATTTGATCGCAGTTTCAATCTCATATTCTATTGTTTCAACCTATAAATGGATCGATTAAGCTTACAAACCTTTTGTTCTTGACCTTGTTCGAAAAACCCTTCTGGTTGAGACATATAAATACTCTCATCAAGATAGCCATTCAGAAATGCTGTCTTGACATCTAGTTGCCATATTTTATAATCATAAAATGTAGCAATGGACAAGAGTATTCTTATTGACTTAAGATTATAATCCACTAAATGATGTTAATACAACATCACACAGCTCAGAAGTACTCCTACTCTCCACTCATATCTAACTCTTGAAGTACTTTGACTCATATTACGAAGAGAAAAATAGATATATTGATCTTGACTCTTGTTTATAGTAATTATGCACACGAAAACAATAAGGTCTAATGTAACTTCTTTTGCCACAATCATGACAGATTGATGACTTTCTGAGCTTGCTATCATTTCTTAAAATATATTAGGAATTACAAAATTTAGATTAATAATCTTAAGGGGTTCACGTTCTTTGACAAACTTAATTTATTTTCCTTTACCTGAGGCTTGACTGCCAATATTGTTTTTTGAACCAAAGAAACCAATACCACACATATCTTTCGAGGGCTTACTTTTAGACACAATTCGCTCAAGACTAACAGTACCAAAATTCAACATCCTTACCAATTTGCACATAGAGTCTTTCTCTACCTTGACTTAGTTCAATTCACGTTTAAGATTAGAAGTGACAGTCATGAGCCTGACATTGTTTGCAATGAGAGTCTCTATTCTAGTCTTTTGAGCATCTAGGACTTTAACATCTTCACACAATTGTTTGTAAAGGTCGATATGCTACTGCAACAAAAGAATTTTAGGCCTCTTTAATCACCACTGAATTCAGGAAAATTATGTTCTTGAAGTTTGTATTTTGAGCTATCGAAAAAAATGCAGCTGACAAGAGTTCGAATACCCTTTTTAGATTCACTGCTTTTATCTGACTCTTCATCAGACAGAGTCAAGATATAGCTCTTGTTCTAACATTTGAGAAAGTTTGGACATTCAGATTGGTAGTAACAAAAACTTTCACATTCTTCGCATCGAAACAACTTATCTTTATTTTGAACACTTCCTTTGATTTATCCATGTCTTTCTTTAAAAAGTGGGATTTTTGCATGTTAAATAGTCAACTACCACTTGTATTAGGAATTCGAAGAGAGTAAACACCAGGTCTTCTCTCAAAGCATTTGAATACACGAGAAAATTGTTTGGGCAATAGGGAAATTGCATCAGCAAGGCTATCCTCGGAATCTTCAACATTTTCAGAGGATTGGACATCAATAGCAAATTGTAGTGTAATTTCTTTATTCTTCTTGTCAAACTTGTCATTAAGAGACATTTCAAAGGTAAATAGAGATCCAAAGAGATCATCTACTTTCATGGTGGTGATGTCCTGAGCTTCTTAAATAACATTCACTTTCACATCGAACTTCTTAGGCTGATCTAAGAATTTTTCTTACAAGTTTTTCCTCGAAAATCTTTCCTCCAAGAGTAAAATATTCATTGACTATGTCAAGTAAAAGCACGTTAAACTCGAAAATGATTAATCCTTAAGAATTTTAAAATTTTCAAACTATGCGGTTAATAATTGGAGTCTTGACAAATTGATTTTTGAGGTTCCTTCATGAGCTAGGATGTTCCAGGCTTCTTTGGCTAACACACATGTATTAATCAGACAAAATATGTTTTTGTCCACACTATTAAATATGGCATTAAGAGCACGAGTTTCCAAGAGAGGCTTTGTTTGGGCTAAAATAGGTGTCGTTAATTCAACTTAACCCAAGACAAATGAAATTTATAATGCTCAAACAACAACTAAAACTAACACATAGTTATAGCGGAGTAAGAGGCCGATCCACGAGGAACCTCTATTAATTGGCAAGATTGTGATTATTGAATTCCAAAATATTACAAATGGGGGGTTTGTTTGTTTTGAAGAAACTAAGTACAATTAAAGTAAAAGCAATTGTAACAAAAACTCTCTTTTTTTTTTAGTAAAGAATTAATAGAGAGAGATTCTTGAGAAATCTTTATTAACTATGTTAATTCTATCATTGATCTTGAACAATTACATGAAAATTCAACATCCCTAATCCAATAGAGTAAAAATTCTAAAGACCCGATTAGCTAATTAACATGTGCCATACCACTTAGCCCTAATCTAAGTAAGAAACACTTTGATTCAACAAATTCATGTTCTTTTTTTAGATTTCTTTAGAAACTAGGATTTTTATGATTATGACATTCAAGAAACACATTAAAGTAAATTTAAAAAACAATTGTTTGAATGCTCTAAATTAAGAAGTTCAAGAATTAATTTCGGAAAGAAGGTCCTAATTAAACCAAGAAATCTTAATTTTTGCAACCTATCTTACTATTATGCAACAGTGCCAAGCAAGATTTGCATACAAGAAATTAATAGAATCAAGGCGTCAACTTTTTTTCATTAATTTCTATTCAAATTCAATACAAGAACGTTCAAGAATGTAGAAAATTCAAGAAAATACACAAAAGATCTCAAGAACTTAAACCTAGACTAAAGATTTTCCAAGAAATTTACTTATCTAGTCATAATTTTGAGAAGACTTGAAGGAATTCATTGAAGAAATGATGAAATACATGAAGAAATTCACAAAAAGACTTGTGAATTTACATAAAATTCGTCAAGACAAAAGTAAAATTGTTGTTATTCTCTCTAATTTTGATATGAAATTTCCCTCTCTATCAAAAAAATGAAATCTGCTTCCTCTTGAAAATCTGGAAAATTGAAGCTTTTAACTTATGAGGGTCACAGCATTGCAACCCTAGGCTGACGCTGGATCCAACGCTTGGTTGTGCAAAGGCGTGCACACATTTTACTTTTTTCCGTCAACTTCCAGAGTGTTGCAATGCTAGGTATATCGTTGCGACACTATGCTATTTTTTGCAACTACTGTCTTCCAACATTGAGGTAGCATTAGACTTAGTTTTATTGGGAATGATGCGACACTCCGAGAATTGTTTGAGGCATGTAGATTTGAATCATTTGAGGGTAAAATGATAATTTGCCATTGTCTCTTCTTCATAGTTGTTTTTTTGTCTAATTTGACTCCATTTAGCTCTAAACTTCTCGTAATGACTCCAAATGTATCGAGGTTGGATTTTACCTACAAAATAGACATTTTAAGCAAACAATTAACATAGAATTGAAGGATTTAACACTATGAACATAGCTCTTTTCAAGACCTATCAAAATACCCACAACTTAGCTATTGGTCGTCCCGAGCAAGTTGAAAACTAAAATCATTCAAGCAAAATGTGAATTTGTTTATTGTTTATTGAGATTATTCAAACTTCCATTCATTTATTCAAATTGTTCATATGCTCAATTGACTTACAAAAAGATTTGATTCTCATCTCTTTTCTCAAGAATTAAGGAAGTAATGATACAAGCATGCATTTAGAAATTTTAAAATTTTGCTAACAAAAAGTTGAAACTTATTTTTGAAAAGAAAAGGTATTTTTCTTGCAAAGTCATAAAAGAAAAGACTACAAAATTTAGTTTATTTAAAGGCCAAACCTAGGGAAAGGTGACATCTAACTCTCAATTCTTTTTTGCCCTACACTGGTTCAGTCGGTCTAAGATATACCTAAATTGCATTGGCGAGAGGAAATTCAAAGGCAAGTATGCCTTTTTAAAACTCACGCACATAAAACTTAATTGGCAATTCTTTTACCTAGAGGGATAGCTTTCACCCTCACACCATCGGGAACCTATCACTCTTTTCTCGCGGGCCCTAACAAGACATGATGGAGGTAGCACTTTTCACCTCTATCCATGCACACACATACACATTAGTGAAAATCATGTTATTTTGATTTTGCAAGCTTGCTTAATTTTTTCTTTTAATGCTAGCAACTTTTTTCTCTTTTTTTTTAGAAGGCCCTATTTTATCCTCTTTGTCTAGACTTGCTACTCTAACAAGGTGGTTGTTCTTAGACCAAAAGTTGTCCTATCGAGGTGACAAAAAAAATTAAGTAGACATGATATTTCTAAAAGTTTTAAGATTCTAAATAAATCTAAAAGCTAGGTATCGATTTTTTATGAAATTAAAAGGAAAATAATTTTTCTTTTGAAAAATGGTTTCAAATTTTAAGAGGTCTAAAATTTTATTTGTATCTTTATTAAGAAGAGTGCATCATCAAAATTTCATTGATAAGAGTCAAGAAATTGTGTAAAAATCTAATGAGAATATAAAAAATGAATATGATTCTTTTATTGTATCTTTTTATGCATTCATTCATTCATGCATTTATTCATTTATAGCAAAATGAGTAAAGAGTCATTTTAAGAATCAAGAAATCATGGAGTATGCACAAAGAATATGAAAAATCATTCTTGATATGGAAAACATATTTCATTGGGAAGTAAAATGTAACACCCTGCACATTTTTTTTAGTAATAATGTAATTTCAGTAACTTTATTATTTGGAATTTCAGCAATTGTTATTAGTTAGAGGCCATTTTTGGAATTTTGAACTTCAAGTGTAAGTGCGGGAATTTAATTGTAAAATTATTCAAATTAGAAATTGATGGCAGGAATTAATTTTCTTTTGAAACGAAAAGAAATTTAATAGTATAAAACGGAAAGGAATTAAATGTAATTATATTTATTTCCTTTTTTGTTTTATTATTATTATTATCTTTATTATTATTATTATTATTATTATTTTATAAAAAGTCAAACCCCACCCGCCTTTTCTTCCTCACTTTCGTGAGCCCGTCCGACGCCGCCCAAAGCCGCCGCGTTAGTTTCTTCACGATGACCTTCGTCCACCACTACTCAAACGTCGTTCGCTTTTGCCGTCACTGGATCTATCTATTTGGATAAGATTTCTGCCGTTTGGGTTTGTTTTCGATTGATTCTTGAATACCCATTTACTTTTGACATCAATTAGTTGATACCCATTGTGTTTCAACTTTGAATTCAAGTTTGTGAAGGTATTGAGGTGTTGTTCAGTGAAGTTGGAGTTTTTTTAACGAGTTTTGGTAAGTTTTATGCTTTGATTACCCTCTTGTGGATTAATTTTGGTTGTTGAGAAGTTTTGGTAAAGTCATTTGGAAGTGATTTTTTTGACGAAGCTACATATGGATAATTTATTTGAGACATTGGTAGTGAAGTATGTATTTGATTCAAGCTTTAATCATGTAAGCCTAATTTCAAATTATGATTAGGGGCTTGATTCAAAAATTTCATTCAAGATGAAGAAGAATTTGGTTTGCTAATTATTTGGGCTTAAAATTGGAGGTTTGGAAGGTAAATTCGAATTAGACCACACCTTAGGTAAGGTTATTTGAAAATATTTTGTAATATTTGGGTGTTTGGAATTTGGCCTTAACTATTAATTTTAAAGCTTGGTTTATGTTTAGGCTTGATTAAGGATTCAAGAATTTCACAAAGATTCAATTGCTTTTTGGTTCAACCTAATATCAAGGTAAGTAATCTTACTACTGGAACTGCCCATGGGCCAGGCAATAGATGTATGCTAGCATGTTAAATGAAGGTTATGACAGAATGACAACATGAAAGATTGATGTATAACATGATTAAAGTATATTCCGTTACAAGATCCAAATTATTTATTTATGCACATAGACATTTAAATGCTAGTATGAGATGGTATGTGCTTCCATGGTTGTATTTGATCTTGAGGTATACATGTATATTGTAGAACCATGATATTGAGGTATATGTGTATGTTGTAGAGTCATGATGTTGAGGTTTATATGTAAGTTATAGATTCGTACAGTGATGATTATGATGTTGAGACTGTGCAAATGTTCTTACTGATTAGTTAGATGCCCATTAGATTTTGTGTCTCCTTCGAGATTCACCAGTTTGTGTCTCCTTCGGGATTCATCAGAGGTAGTAGGCATACTTAACTACAGTAGGATAAGACTCAGTCTCCTTCTTGTTTCATGTGCATAATCCCATGAGGACTAGAGCAATTTATATGTTTCACCAGAGGTAGGTATCTAGAGGACATAGATGCCTAGCCTGACCCCAGTGGTGGAGTTACTTACTGAGTATTTTATATTCATTCTTTCTCATGTTGTTGTTTCAGGTAAGAGCAG
>NC_052357.1:52302774-52452818 GCF_009727055.1 Benincasa hispida
TATCCACATAATCACATACAACCTCATGGAATCAAATATTCATCCCATGCTAAACATTCAAGTATCCATGTGCACAAATACATTTTTCATATCCTCAAGCAAAAAATTTACAGTGGCTATACTAAACTATAGTTCATCATTTCTGACATTCTACCGTAACATATTACTAAACTATCATCATCATGTTGTCATTCTCAATAAGCTTCATATCATGCTAGCATACATCCATGTGGCCGATGGCAGTTCAGTAGTAAGATTATTATTTCTCGGAGTCGATTACTCCACAGATAAAAATTAGATTCACCAAACTATAATGCAATCCAAAATAGTGGCCCTAACAACCAAAACAACTCTTAAATTTCAATTGAAGCGACAATTTGTAAGACTTCAGGTCCAAATCCAAACTATCAAGAACTTACTCAAAGAATGTAAATCACTTCCACCTTCCACACGGTGCCTAATTTGACTTCCAAAAACTCTATGACTTAAAGCTTGAAATAAAATCCAACAAAGATGAAGTCATGACACTGAAAAACAATATTAATGGCCAAGAGAATGAAAACGAACCGACATAACTTTAACCCAATAGATTTGACGAAGACTAAGACGGGACCCGAAATGGCAGGGCAACAACAAATGGCAGCGGAAGTGGCCGGGTGTGGCTGACGCAGGGCTGGAGTGACGCGGTAGCTTGGAAACGATGCTCACGGCGCCGCGGTGGCTACTAGCGGTGCGGTCGGAATCCCCAGATACAACACGTGCGAACCTTGGGGAGACGTGGCGAACACGAGAACGAGCGCAACGCTACTCAGATTGGGCGCGCGGCTGGGTCTGAAGACGTGGATTGGAGAACGACGCGACTTGACCGGTTGGCGAGATCCGACGCGATACGAAGGGCGAGGGTTTGCCGAGGAGAGAGAGATGCGTAGAGGTGGAGGGCAGTTGCATGCGGCGGGGTTCATGGCTGGCGGGGGTTGCGGAGTTGAGCGGTGAATGAGCACGTGAACAACAAGGGTAAAATTGGGGGTATGCATGAAGGAAAGAGAGGGGAAGAGAGGGAGAAAAAAGAAATAGAAATAGAAAATTAAAATAAAATAAAATATATTTATATTTTATTTTATTTTTTCTTAATCCACATAAATGCTTTAAACTCTCTTCCTTTAAAAAAGAATTAACTCCTACCATTTCATTCCAACAATAAAATAATTCAACGTCAAATAATTAAATTCCGCACAATTAACTGTTAAGTCCAAAATTCCAGAAAAATGGTCACTATACAATCTGAATCCAAAATAAAGTTACTGGAAATTACATATTTATAAAAAAAAGTGCGGGTGTTACATTCTTTCCTCCATTAAAGAACTTTCATCCTCAAAAGTTGATTCTTGAAAAAGCTCTGGGTATTTGGGCCTTCATCTCATCCTCTCGCTCCCAAGTAGACCTTAAACTGGTGATTCTGCCACAAGGATCTTCACAAATGCAATTTCCCGGCGGGCGCAATGTCTTTACTTCTCTGGCGAGGATCTTTACATGTTTCTCCTCATAGCTCAAGTTTGTCATTCAACTACTAAGGGCTTGAAGTCAGCTACATGGGACGGGTCTGTCACATACTTCCTCAGCAACGAAACATGAAAGACATTATGAACTGAAAATAGTTTAGGGCAATTGCCAGACGGTAAGCTACGGGGACCAAAAACTCGCTCCAGGACCTCGAAAGGTCAATAAATCTTCGGGCTTTCAACTTCCCCTTCCTGCCCAAAACCTCATATACCTTCCATGGGTGCCACCTTTAAGAACACTTTCACACCAATCTCAATTCCAGGTCCTTACGTCTTAATCGGCATAGCTCTTCTGTCTGTTCTGAGCCGTTGCATACGAGCCCGATCTTCTTGTATTGCCTCAGTACGTGGTCTGCACCAATTCAGGTCCTAACAATTTCCTCTCTCCTATCTCATCCCAACACATACCGCGGATTCATGTCGGGAGGTCAAATATATCATACATGGGAAAAAATCATAAAAAGTCAAAATGTTGACTTTGTCAAAGTTTACTTTTGACCAAATGACTAGTTTTGCCCCGTTTGACTATAGTTAGTGGGAAAACCAAACTTTTATTGGAATAAATTTCCACTACAAATGTGGGCTAGATGTTGTGCTTATATGGGACATTAAGCCCACTAAGTGGGTGGATTCTAGATGTTGGGTTTTGTGAAGATTTTTCACACAATGTTGTTATGCCTTTTTCTATAAATTAGGCTCTTCCAAATTAGTTAAAAGACTTTTACCCATTTTAGAAAAAGGGTGCTAAATTTGGCTGGAAAATTCCTATGTTCTTTGAGTGAAATAAACAAACTCAAATCATCTTATTTCCTATTCTTTTCTCTCGCTGGCCGGTTTCGCTTCACTCCCGGGTCCCCACAACTCGGTTCTGACAGAGGATATACGTAGAGTCAAACTCTAGTGCCTGCGTCCTTGAAACAATTCCGGATCGAGATTCACACGAGGAAAACAGCGTTTCTGGGGGCTTCAAAGTATATCCCTACACTTTTAATCCATTGTCTTCTTTCCTCATCTAGTGCATGCTTACTTTCCCTTAATTTAACGGTGCAATTAGAGTGTAATTACGATCCTAATTCCCTGCGTATGTCGTCAGTCCATCACGTGCGTATCAGAGCCATGTTAGGAATTACGTCTCAACTGCTTTTGTGGAATGTTTTTTTCCTATATCCTATTCAATGTTGAATTGAGATCATGGGGACCTAAAGTGATGATTATGATTTGGCATTTTCTCTTTAAATTCTTATGAAACAATTTGTACATTGCTTCACTCTTTTATTGAGCATTAATGTGTAAAAGGTCTGTTAAATTTTGAGTCCACTTAGACGTTTGAAATGTAGGCTATAATTTCTTGATCCGGAGAGAGCAACAGCTATCCAAATTGAGAGACGGAAAAAATTACAGACTCGATTAGCTTCCAGACCGAGAATGACTCCCAGACCCGACTCTTAGCCAGCCCAGGTCCCTTCGGAAGACTGCGGCCACAAAGATAGACCAAAACAAAAAGCCTAAAAATACAAAAAGAACCTAATAAACGACCGTCCAAGCGACCTGCTAGTCCGGTCACGCGCGCTGCTTTGCACGGCCTGCCCCGCCCGGATTTGATCGTTCGCTCGCTCCGCTTTCGTGCAGCTCGCACGCCCGTTCACCCGCCTGCCCGAACCCGATCCGCGAACCGCGCCTCTGTTGACCGCTAGCGAGAGTTGACCAGCCGGTCTGACCGGCCCATTTGACCCTGGTTGAGTCGGTTTGACCGGTTCAGCTTGGTTTTTGGTGTTTCGGGCCGGTTCGAGTGATTTCTGAGCGGTTCCTGAAGGGTTCAAAGTATTTGAAAGCCGGTTCAGGGAAGCTGGTTGCTGAATTTTGTAAATAATTAGTTATTTATTGTTTTTAATGCTAAAAATGGGTCCAGTTTAGTGTTGTTACTTATTATGCATGTGATGTATAATGTTGATTATGTGTGCTATTAGTATGCCATATAGTTTTTAAAACCCTACCATAGGAAAAAACATGTGATGCATTTGTTACTTATAAGTGTTATAATATATATACTATGCTTAGTTAATATATTAAAAGCATGTTTGATTGAAGGAAGCATTGTTATGATGCTCTTAGGTTATAATTGTTATAATAAACCTAGACCTCTAAAATCTATAATAAAGATAAGATGCAGCTCATTAGGGTTAACGAGACCAATCCAATCAAAGAAAATGGTCATTCTTATTAGAATATACAAGAAAACTCACCCAAAAGTTTAGATAAGAGACTAATGATATAATGTTGATCTACAATATTACACCTACTACCTGGAGATCAAGCCGGCGTCTGAGTTAGGTTAAACCGTTTTATGAGCAGTGGTGGTAGGTAATTTTGTACATAGACAGAGTTGTAAAAATCCAGTTATAAAATATCGATGAAATCACCTAGATTAGGATATGTTTAGTTAGCCGAAATGTATCGCTAAATATTTTATACCCTAACGTCTAGAACACTTCAGCTGGAGAGAAGTAATTACTTTTACTTTAGCATCCCTAAGAGTTCACCACTGTGAGATTCATCTTGGCTTTGGGAGCCGGGACTCCATATTTGTATGAGTCAATACCAAGTGAATAGGGGAAGTTGTTTAAGTAAGTGGGAGAAGGAAGTGTCAACATATCTACGGTCTCTTCATTAGGTCACATCGTGAGATTCCTATAATGCGCCTGTCTGGCCTGGAGCGACCTTTACCAATCGGAGGGCTGTATATGACTCCGAACTCTCTAGAAATAGATAGGGTCTCTCAGGTCCATTTTCATTCTTGTCTTTCCAAACTTCGGAGCATAATGATTCCGATATTTGAGGTCTGAAAATGGAGGGTCACACTTACGAGAATTTACTAAGTGTTAATAAATTCTTGACCAAAGTAGCGATAATTGAGTTACTATAGGAAATAAAGTTATCTGGTGTAGTATCTAGTCAAGATAGTCTTGGTTTCAACGGAGGAATAGTCGATCACCCCTCGGTGGAGTTATCTAAACCATTGAAATATCGTTGCAAAATATAATAATGAAGGGTACATTATTAGTTTTTTTTGCTAAACTTGATTGGATTTAACAGATTAATATTTTTACTAAAAATGATATGTTTTTCTTTTCAGCATGACTAGCTCTTTAGATCAACTCTTAGCTTCTGAGAAACTAAACGACGATAATTACTCAACATAGAAAAACAATATGAATTCAATACTAGTAATAGATGACTTGAGATTTGTCTTAACTGAGGAATGTCCTCAGGCCCCTACCTCAAAAGAAGCACAAGGTAAATATGATTTACTAGTTGCTAAGACGTGTTTAGTGGAGGATGATACCTCAACCTGGATATTAGATTCAGGAGCCTTTACAAGCTTTATAATAAAATGTATGAACATATATTAAAAAATTCCCAACTCTGAATTTGAACATTTCAAATTCA
Organism: Benincasa hispida; assembly: GCF_009727055.1. Lineage (NCBI taxonomy): Eukaryota > Viridiplantae > Streptophyta > Magnoliopsida > Cucurbitales > Cucurbitaceae > Benincasa > Benincasa hispida. The sequence goes on from NC_052357.1 coordinate 52,307,781, forward strand.
ATTTAATGGAAAATTACCTCATTACCCTTTACAAGCTAGGAAGGGAACTTCATAGACCTGCAGATCAGAAGCTTCGGCGACGTGAGATTAATTGACTAAAATCATTAACCAAATTAATCAATATTCGTTAATTGTGGATACACTCCACTAAAGGCCTATAGCTGCACTCTTCTCACTACAGATATGTTTCTGTGTCCATGAATATAGACCAATAATAGCAAGTTAGTCCTTCACGAGTGTTCGTAACACCAGCTTGGTCAAATTACCATTTTACCCTTGGGTTACCTCTACATCTTTAAGTACCAGTGCTCCTCTAATGAACAACCTGTTTATGGTCCAACCATTAAACAGAAACACATCTCGGGCCAGTGAGAGGGTAGGGCCTTTTGTTCAAGTCCCGGAGACACCATTTAAGGAAACACTCATCTATGTACCCTGAAGTCAGAAGGAGCGAAATCCATATTGTATAATTATGTTCCCAGCTACCTACTTGATCTTATCCCCAAAATGGTAGGCATATTGAGTCAACGAACTGACCACTCTCACCTACTAATGAAAGGACAATCCCTCGTGAACAGGAGTTCATAATGTACTTAGGAGTAAGACTAAGTTGCCTAGGTTATCCTATTGAAATAGAAATCTAACTAGTCAATGAAGTTACATCTAATGGTTACTATTTCGTGGTCTGGTCTTATGCAAATTCATTGCACAAGATACCCCCACTCACGTATCTTCTACACAAATGCATTGAATCACTGCGTTTGTATCAAATATAAAGTGAATCCTATATATAAAGTAGATCGTATCCATAATGTTACCAGGATAAGGTACCCAACCATATCCCTATACTATAAACTTTTTAGGCTGTCTCTTAAACATTGATCCTTATATGTCTCTATATACAGTTCAAGACTCATTAGACAACCTAGGATGTTAGTTTATTGGATTTTGGGGTTAATAAGACAAAATTAAATAAAACATCAATAACACTTATTGATAAAAACATTAATAACTGTTTATTAATGACGGTCATTTAATTACATTCACTATCTACGAGTTTTAGGATATAAAACCCAACACACAGAACATTAGAACAGTAACAAACTATCAAATAATAGAGACATCAAAGTTTAGAAATCCAGTTCGGTGAAATACCACCTACGTCTGAAGGACAGTATGCCCAGGAAAGATAACTTCACTAATATTAATGTTAAGCAAATACAATCTTGTACTTATTTGTAACAACAACACGATTATAGTGAAACCGTAAAGCTTAATCACTTAAATGATCAACTAAGCTCCCCTTAGATGTGGGACTCCCTTTTATTTGAACTTAAGCTCCCTCCAAGTGTGTGAGTATTGGTGAAAGATTACTTAGACTCCTCCTAAGCATGAGACTTCCTCTAAAAGTGACTTAAGCTCCCCTTATGCAAGAAATTGCCTTTCACCAAGACTTTTATCTCTCTCTCAAATGAAGACCACTCCACTTGAGTACTTTGATCCCCCTAAGTTTGAGAATCTATTCTCAAGATGTTACGAAGCAAATCAATAATAGTTGGAGTAAATCCCCAGACTTACAGCAACACGACCTTCAATTCTAAAAAATTGACACACTTGTGAAACTCTCATAAGACAACAACACTTGTTACTCTTATAGAAACGACCGACCCTCGAAGACCCAACAACATCTCCTTAAATATGCATGACGGAAACCCATTGAGCAACCTTAAATTCCATACAATCGCGTTCGAAAAAGGAAAGAGATCTACACAAGACGCAGACAATTTTGTAGATAAGGAAAATATATTTTGCATAATCGGCACTTTCAGAAACAACCATTAAATTAAAACAACAAATACAGAAACAATCTAAATAACAACTACCCACCTTAAATAAATATTGTCAATACAAAATCTCTAACGGTCCTCTCTGTCTTTTGTGTGAAGTGTTGAGAAATCGTAAAAATGTACTGGACGAGTATGGAAATTACCAAAACATCCATTTTCTAGCATTCATCGCTCCATTCTTGTGAAATATTTAGGAGTGATTAAAATTGTTAAAATGGCTTTTTTCATATTCAAAATTATCTCGAGACACATTTTAATCATTTAAAATCAATTTAATGTTTGATTTTACACTTTTGAACTCGATTTTCTCATACCATCAAAACTAGTTTTCAATAGTGAAGGACATGTTTAAAATGATTTTGAACAGGAAAAATGAGGTTAATACAATCTCAAGATCTTCTTACTCTCAAATGTCACTGATCTTCATTTTCATTTCTATACATTCTATAATGCCATGGAAGTTTCTCTGGGACAAATTTTGATGGGCATTCCTTTGGTAGGTGTTGGCATTGGATCTCTGATAAAATGGTCATCCAAAAGTAGCTTCCATGTGAATCGGGTGATCAAGTAATGGATGGTAACAAGAGTCTCAACCCTTGCAAACTCATTCCCTGGACAAATTCTCGGACCGCCTGGACAAATTCTCGGACCGCCGCCAAATCCAACGAAGCAATACGGCGGAATCGATGTTGGATTGTCGAACCTATTTGGGTCAAATTTCAATGGTTCTCTAAATATGGTGCCATCCAAATGAGTCACGGGTGATGCCCAAAATATCTGAAATCCCAATAGTGGTTGGATGAATATTTTTATTAGATAAACATGAAGTTTCATCTCAAATCGAATTGACAACGAGAGGAATAACTCACTATATCCTCGACACTTTAAATAAAAAAGACAAAAATTTTACTTACTTGCCATCCTTTAGGAATAAGGTAACCACCAAATTCAATGTCATTCATAGCCTTTCTGAAGCCTCCAAATATAGGTGCTACCAACCTTAGGGTCTCTAATGCAACTCTCCATGTATACTTCATCTTGGCAAGATCTTCCCAAGTAAGCAACTCTCCACATTTCTTACTTCTTGCTATCTCTTCTTGTTCTGTAACCACACACCACAAGAAACCAAATATGGTTTAAAAAATTTCCACCTTGCATTGTATGCTGAGAATGGGTGAGTTTATTACTGCCTACAGTTCCTTTACAAATGAATATTTTGTTTAAACTGCTTTTTCTTCTTGGTAAAAATATTGAGTTTCTGTTTTGCATTCTCCCATACCAATTTGTAATGAATTCTAAAACATGAGTTTCCTTGGGTTTCTACTAATTACTAAAGGGAAGAAGAAAAAGAAAAACACCTTTTGATCCTTAAGTTTTGAGTTTGGTTTCTGTTCTAAGGATTTCAAAATATTACGTTTTTATCGATGAGTTTTGAGCTTATTTTTTATTTGGTATATATGTTTCAAAATGTTATATTTTTTACTCTTGAGTTATGCGTTTAGTTTTCAATTGATATTTAGGTTTCAATATTTTAAATTTTTGTCCTTAGTAATTAATGCTACCTTTTAGTTTTTGGCTTGAACCTTCAAGTAACTAGTTTTAAATAATTATGATTTTTAAAAAAAATTAATGTTAATAATAATAGAAAATTAGTGAAATTACTTAATTCTTTTATATTAACTTACAGAAATTAACATCAAATGTCATGAGTATAAATCTTAAAACCTAAAGATCAAATAAAAACAAAACTCGAAAGGTAAAAATGAAACATTTTGAATCTATTGAGTGTATGAGATAATTAGGAGAATACCTTGAAGAACAGCTACATAAACAGTTGGATTATTAGCCAAAAACCTCATGATGAATGTAATGAGAACTGATGAAGTATCAAATCCAGCAACCATTACCAACATAATATTGTGCACAATTTCCTTCTCAGTCAATATTAGTTCATTTTCTTCATTTCCAATGCTTAGCAAACAAGTGATTAGATCTTGGTGTGAGGAACTTCTTTTTTCTTCTAATTCAACTCTCTTTTCATCCAACAGTTCCTTAATCATCTCTTGGATTCTCCTACTTGCACGTCGGCTTTGGTTGTACCTCGTGAACGGCAAGTTTATTGGGATCGACCATACGCCGCCTATCATTACTCGAAAGCATTCTATCATCCTTTCTCTTCTCATACCTTGCTCAAGACCAAAGAGAAGAGAACATACAATGTTGAAGGTGAGAGTCTTCATCAATGGCAATACCTATGCCCATAACAAACACCATGTCAATTTACAAAGCATCCTAATATGACATTCAACTTTCAACTTTTTACATTAAAAAAGAGAAAGAAAAAAGTATCTCATAAATGTAATAATACTTTTTTTTTTTGTTAGGGTAAAGTTTAATAAGACATTCAACTTCCAATTTTGTAGGCAGTGAGTCCTAATTTATGGAACAATTTTTAAACCTCTAAACTGTAAATAAGACTCATAAACCTTTTTATTAATTATTTCATAAGTTTTCCTCTCCTTTATTTCCACTACTAATAATTTTTCTTCTAATAAATTGCATACTCGTTTGTTCTTTCATCGCATCTATCTTTTTTCATAAAATAAAAAATTTCTACTTTAAACCAGTTTTATATAATTTGGATTATCAAATTATAAATTAAGTTGTTGTAGTATAGTGGTAAAGGATCCGTTTGTCTTCCCAAGTCGCGTTTTTCTATTATTTATTTTTTAGAACATAGGAAGGATTAATATATTAATTACAATATGACGTGTTTCAAAAATTATTTTGAGTGGTTATTAATTGGCTTATTTTCAAAATTAAATACTTCGAAAGGTAAATCAAATACACTCACAAACTAAAGCTCCATTTGTTCGTTGGTCTTGGTTTTTTAAAATTAAGTTTATAAATATTATTTCTATCTTTAAATTTCTTTTTTTTTTGTTGTCAACTAAAAAAAATGTAGCTTTGAAAACTTGTTTTTTGTTTTTGAAATTTCACCGAGAATTCAACCATTAAAATTAAGAAGATGCAAAATGAGAAGAAAATATACTCCCTTTTCAAAAAGGAAAAACGAAAGATGGAAAACCGAAAACGGAAAACGAAAAACAAAAGGGTAAGTAGCCTCATTTTTACAGTTCCCGAATAATGCAAAAGAAAAGAGAAAAAGAAGGTACTCACAGTAACCTGTTGTTTGCCCTGCCAATGCATCTTGATATGTTTTCTAATCATCCATTTTCCCCACATATTGCTTCAAACATTCCGGCTTCAAGAACGAAACCAACGCATTTCTCACACGCTTATGATCTTCTCCAATCAGTTCCAACAAATTGCATTCCCCCAAAATTGCCCTAAGAGACTCATTTTGCTGATTCGAAATTCCGCAATCGCCACTGAAAATCAGCTTGTGCCCGCTCTGCCCTCCGACGAACACCGTCGGTTTTCCGAACAGAGTTAGCTTCGAGATCGCCCCATACTTTCTCATCCTCTGCTGCGCCCATTCTTCTGCGGTGTTGATTCGCATGGCGCGGAGGAGACTCAGGCTTTGCCCTATGAATGGAAACCCTAGCGAACCTGGAGGAAGGTTTTTGGATGATTTTCTTCCTGTGAGAAGGAAGAGGAAGATGGGGATTAGAAGAGAGAAGGTTGTTATTAGGTAAATGATCATGGTTTTGCTTTCTGGAAAACAGGGGAAATTGTATTGCTTCGTACATGCTTTCAAGTATTATTATATATTCCTCTCAACTCACAAGAGGTCATTTATGTTTTGGAGGAATCTCTTACGTCTAAGTGATAGGCATCTGTAGATTAAAGTGCATTTGTAGATTTCAAGGATACTAGGTATGAAGTTAATGTCTATCTAGCCTACGGAGTTTAAAAATAAACACTTAATTTTTTTAGATTTAAAAAATAGTTTTAAATGGTCCTATGTTTTTAGACTGTTGGTTGACTAACGAAAAAAATGATGTGGCCTCTAGATGATGAGTTAGGTAGCCCATTTAGCAAAATTATTAATTTAATATTATTAGTGTAATGATATGGCCTACTTAGAGATGTCCATTTAACCTACTAGGCCCCGTCGAGAATAGGATAGAGAATCCCCAACCAGATGGGGAATGAGGGAGGGAGAGGGGAGAATTTTCCCTGTAGCTAGCCCCGTGTCACGATCATGCTTGTCCAAGGCTTATTACCTATGATTGCATGCCCATTTCAACCCCTTTTTATCATGCTTACATGTTATGTATTTTATTATGCAAGTTAGTTTACTTGAACTTTTCTTTGTAAGTGACCACCCACCACTTTGCATATGCAAGGGTGAGATTTAAAAAATTCTTATAATATACTATATGGGGAGTAAGATTAATCATCATACCTTAATATCCGAAGTTGTAAGCTATTAAGCTGTTGTTGTCCCTTTATTGCTTTATAGGCTTATAACAAACATTCTTTTCTCAAACATACTTTCAAACGTTTGCGAAAACCTTTTCCTCTAAACTCATTTTCTAAAACCATTTTCTCAAGAAACGGGACTAGAGGTTGCAAGAAACACCCTTTGTGCCACCATCTATTTGGATTTAGATTGGCTGGCATGTTCGTAGGTAGGAACAAGTGTCGCACAATCGCTCTGAGACCCTTATGAGAGAGCGATAGTGATAATCGGTATTAGAGCCAAACAGGCTCACAATGTAAGAAAATAGTAGACATGTCGGCGATGAAGCAACTAAACAAGTACCATGTTTATAGACTGGTTGAGTTTGAAGAGCGGATGCTCTACCTAACAGAAGTCCCTGATAATCTTCATTTCCTAGAGACTCGACTGCAAGATATCTTTGAGAAAACCAATGAAATTGATGTGGTAGCTAACCGCCTAGATGGAATGCTCATCAAAGAATTGATGATGAGGGTCAGAGCCCTCGAGACGAGACGAAAGCTACGAAGAATGGTAGTTTTAAGCAAGGTAGCTCAACGGGCTCTATTTCCCATATGGAGGAGTGCATTGAAGAATTAGACAGCTCCCAAAAATTAATTCAGATGGTAACTAATCTATCTGAAGACTTTCGGTGGGCTCTCGATGTCACCCAGACCAAAATTGCAAATATGAGTGCAAGAGTGAACCTCACCATCTGTGCCGTGGGAAACTAAGCCCCATCTGGGGCTACAATTCAGTTTAATAGAATAAAGATTCCATAGCCTAAATCCTTTTGTGAGGCTCAATATGCCAAATCCCTATAGCACTTTATTTTTGACCTTGAGCAATACTTCAAGGCCACGAACACAATGATGGAAGAACCAAAATTCACGTTGGTGACCATGCATGTAGCTGAAGATACCAAGTTATGGTGGAAATTACGATTTATAGATATTCAGGGAGGGCATTGTATGATTAATACCTGGGATAACTTGAAGAAGGAGCTCTGTTGACAATTCTTTCTAGAGAATGATGAGATTTTTTCATGGTGGAAACTTCGCAAGCTAAAACATACAGGCAACATCCAGGATTATGTGAAACAATTTGTAGGATTGATGTTGGACATGCGTGATGTTGAGTATAGAGATATGCCCTAGGATACATGTCTCATCAGCTTTAGTGAAAATAGGAGATTGTTGGGGTTTGTACCCTAAAGTCTCATAGTTAATTAATTATTTAATATAGTATTTAATTCAATTATTAAATATGCAATAATGAATTATCCATTAAAGTAAAAATTCAAGGTTATTTTGTGAAACTTAAATAGTACATAACCTAAAGGGTCTATAATATATGGATAATGTTAGGTGTCTTATCCTGGTAACACTACGAATACGACCCATTTTGTAACTGTTGCAAATAATGTGATCCAAATTCATTTATGTGGAGATGTGTGAGTGGGGTATCTTATACAAAGAGTTTGTATAAGAATGGACCCCAAAATAATTAATCTCTCTTTGTAACACTGTTGATTGAAAAGATTAACATTTCACAAGATCATATATAACTCGATCTCAATCCTAAGTGAGTTATGAACTCCTGCCTATGAGGGCTCGTCTTTTGATTTGTATGAGTGAGAGTGACTTTAGTCGCCGATTCAATAATCTTACTATTTTTGGGACTTGACTGAGTGGGAGTTGGCACGTAATTACACAAAATGGAATTTAGTCCTTCCCGCCTAAGGATAAGTAGATGAATAGTTCTCTTAAGTGCTAATTCTAAGTCTTGAAAAATGGGGCCCCACCCTCTTACTAGCCCGAGAGGGACTTGATTTACGGTTGAACCATAAATAGATTGTTCATTAGAGAACAGTGGTCCTTAAGGAGTAAGAGGTAATTATAGGGATAAAACGATAATTTGACCCAACTATATTTATGATCAACTCGTGTAGGATTGACTTACTTGTAATGGTTAAATCCATGGACATAAAATATTCTACAGTTTATAAGAGTACAATTACGTGTGCTCCATAGTTAATGAATGTTGATTAATTTAATTAAAGAGTTTAATTAATTAATCTCGGATCGTTGGAGCTTATATATACCATTAGGTTCTCCTACTAGCTCACAACGAGTAAAACAAGGACCAAAAGTTTTGAAGAATTTGAAATATTTAAATTGACTAAGGGAGTTTATGTTAATTATATATAATATAATCAATATAATGTATTTAGATACATTATAATATAAAATTTATTTTGAATGAAATTCAAAATTAAACTATATAATATGAGAGTATTAATATGTTTGAATAAGATTCAAATGATAAGTAATATGAATTAGATTCATATTAAAATGGCAAGTTAAAATCAATGTGAATGAGATTCATATTAAAGGTATAGATTATGAGAGAGAAGTGTATTTGATGATTCAATTATATGTTTAATTAAATATAAAATACTTAAGTAAATACATTAATTAATAAATTTAATTATCAATTAATTAATAATTAAATTTAAATAAATCTATTTAATTTAAATTAAATAATAAATTAACTCCCTTGCAGTTGTAGGGGAGTGGGGAGATTATGCAGAATGGGGAATTACTTCCAGTTTCTCCTTGAATTTGTAGAAGGTCTGCAATATAAGTTGGTTGGTTTTTTTCTAGACTATACGTGAAACAAGAAGAAAACCTCTCCTCTCTCTCAAGCATTGAGTTCTCTCTAAACTTATAGAGAAAATTCTCTGCAAAATAAACTCCTATATTCTCTTTCAACAAGGTTTCCACAAACCGATCCTTGCCAGAGAATAACAAGGAAGATAAAGTGGAGGTGTCCAACGTGTAGAGAAGAAAAAATTGTTGTACTATTCTATAGTGTGAAGACTTGAAGAAGACTGAAGAACAATTCTTCAAAGGTAATACTTCTCAATCCAATTGTATGCTTAACCTTGTAATTTAACAACATGTGATGTTCTGTATTTAATTCTATAAAATTTCTTTTTCCAATAAAAAAAACAAAAGTGATAAAACACTTCCGCTACGGGATTCAATCCCTTCACGTGATATGTCTAAGAAGGACAAAGTTTTCTGTTTTGTTAAAGGATTGAAATCATGGGCAATGACTAAAATGCCTACCATTGTTTAGACCAACATCAAACAGTTGAATGGGTTAAGAATGATCTTAGGCCTCCAGTTAAAGAGGGGCCTTGCGCATGACAAACCCACATTCATGGGTATCCCTATTGAAACAGTAGAAACCATGGAAGAGAATGTCCCCGAAGACATTCTATGTGTCTTGGAAAAGTACCGAGATGTTTTGTCGGATAGCTTACCTAAGTCCTTACCTCCAAGGTGGGGGTTTGACCATGAAATCAAACTGCTAACAAGGGCAAAGCCACATGCGAAGATTACCTATTGTATGGCGCCACCTGAATTAGCAGAACTCCAGAAGCAACTTTGATGAGTTGTTGAGTGCAAGGTTCATTCGACCAAGAAAAGCTTATTATGGAGCCCTAGTGTTGTTCCAAAAGAAGAAAGATGGAAGCCTTCAACTATGCATCGAATATCGAACCTTGAATAATCTCATAATTTGGAACAAAAACCCTCTACCTATCATCATAGATTTATTTGACTGCCTTTATAGCGCCAAGTATTTCTCAAAGTTAGATCTTTGATCAGGGTATTATCAGGTGCGAATCACCAAATATGGGACATTTTAGTTCCTAGTATGCCTTTTGGTCTTACTAATGCGCTGGCAACCTTCTACACACTAATGAATCAGGTGTTCCACGAGTACCTCAACAAATTCGTTGTAGTGTACCTAAACGACATTGTGGTTTATAGTAAGATTATTGAAAACCACCAACATCATCTTCAATTGGTCTTTGAGAAATTAAAGAAGAATCAATTGTTTGTGAAGAGAGAGAAATGCTCATTTTTTTAGGAGCGCATAAACTTCCTTGGCCATGTGATTGAGTGTGGCTGAATCGACATGGAAGAAGGCAAGACTGCTACCATATGAGACTGGAAGGTGTCGACTTCCATGAAAAAGTTACGTTCCTTTCTTGGACTAGCCAATTACTATAGACGATTTGTAGAGGGAGTCTAAAAAAGGGCAGGGCCCTCGACAGAATTGTTATAAAGGATAATCAATAGGGTTGGAGCCTAGAGTGTCAAGTAACTTTTGAAGACTTGAAGAAAGTCATGATAGAGGGCCCAGTCCTCGGAATTTCTAATCTAACTAAATCCTTCAAAGTCGATATTGTTGGGATTTGTGCTCTAAAGCCTCGTAATTAATTAGTTTATTAATTTAACTATTAATTATACAATATTTATTTATCTATTAACTAGAAAAATCCAAGGTTATTACATGTAGTCTTGAATAGTATGTAGTTGACATATGGGTGGATCACGATCAAGAAATAAACTAAAGGTCTATAGTATATAGATGTGCGTCTTATCCTTGTGACACTATGGATAGATCCACTTTATAATAGCTAAAACTGTTTGGTTCAAACCGTTCATGTGGAGGTATCCTATACACAAAGTTTGTAGAAGACTAGACCGTGAAATATTTAGTTTGTCTTTGTACATCCGTTAATTGATGAGATTAATATTTCATAGGATGAACATGTGCGACTCGATCTTAATCCTGAGTGATTTATGAACTCCTATCTGTGAGGTTAGTCCTTTGATTTGCAAGGGTGAGAGTAGCTCAAGTTGCTACGGGATTCAATCTCTTCACGTGATATGTTCGAGAAGGACAAATTTTTCTGTTTTGTCTAAAATGACTACCGTTGTTCAGACCAACATCAAACAGTTGAATGGGTTAAGAATGATCTTAGGCCTCCAATTAAAGAGGGGCCTTGCGCATGACAAACCCACATTCATGGATATCCCAACTATAATTGTAAACAATAATTATATTGATAATATCCATGGACACAACTTGTCCTATAGTGCATAAGAGTTCAAACATGGGTTTTTAGTGGTGTGCCCTGTTGTTAATGAATGAAGGTTAATTCAATTAAAGAGTTTAATTAATTATTCTTGGATCATTAAAACTTATAATTTGTAGGTCCATAAGGTCCCCTTTCTAGATCACTATAGACCAACAAGGATCAAATATATTAGTCGTGCCTTCACCTTCCTCAACTCTCACATGCGCTCACTAACCTCTATTCACTAGGGCTATCACGCACCTCACAAGACCTCCAATGCATGTTTCCCACACTTAGCTAAATTTTGCCTCCCCTTAACCAAGCTTACTATATTTTTAAGTTTAGCCCTCAAAAGTCTTGTGCTCAATACTTAAGGTACTTTCCACCTCTTTTAATCAACCTCAAACTACTTCTTATGCCAAGTCTTTTTTAATCTTATCTAATCAAGCTTGGCTTGGGTTCCCTTTAGTAAAACTCGAGGGTTTACAATTACTACCCCCCTTAAAAGAATCTCGTCCTTGAAAGTCGATGAATACTTATGCACACAAACAAAACATCAAAGTTTTATTTATAAATAAGATTTTTGATTTTTCTGACACCTTGGGCATCCAGATTCCTTAATGGATTCCGACGTGTTTACTCCTGGGTTAATGATTTGGTGTCCCAAATCAATATCTAAGTAAGGGTTATTAATTTCAATGTTTCCTCTATTTCCCCTAGAGTCAGTGCTGAAAGTAGCATCACTTGTTCTGGATTCTTGTTGCCACCAGGGTCTACCACACTGATACATATCTCTACATTGAAAGTCATTTTTAGGTTATATACTTTAGCTAACTCCTTATATTGTTCTTAGGGTTTCCTATAACCCTATTCCCAAAGCCTGTTATGAGCTAGCCAAAATCTGCATATATATATTATTCCTAAGGTTTTTCTAGAACCTTATGCTCTGATACCAACTTGTCACAGAAACAAAGTTTGAAAGAAAGCATGATGGTGGCGAAAAGTGTCCCCTAACTCTTAAAGAAAGACATGATAACGTTTATCCATTCCCTGATTCTGATGTGGTAGATATGTTGGAGCAACTATTGGAGAAATAACTCATTGAACTATTAGAGTGTAAGCGATCGGAGCAATTAGGGAAAGACAACGACCCCAACTACTGCAAATATCACCGAGTCGTTAGTCACCCAGTTAAAAAAAAATTTGTGCTGAAAGAGCTAATCCTAAAGTTAGCTTGTGAAAAGAAGATTGAGCTAGAGCTGGATGAAGTGGCTCAGACTAACCACGTTGCAGTTGTGGCAACTTCAAGTGTTCAAACACTATCTGCGTCTTATGATGAAAGAGAAAGCTTGATCTAGTTTGGGACCTTAGAGCCTATAGTTGTTCGATTCCAACAAGAGATTTTAACGACAAACTCCCAAAGAAAGACGAGTCTGTTGAAGATAACGAAAAAGGATGGATCCTTGTGACTCGTCGAAAGAGAGAAAATTCGAATTCCACCTAAAAGAAGTTATTCTTCCATCAAAATTATAGAAGAGGAAATAAGGTCAAGAGACAAAGAAAAAAGAGGACATGGAAGCCTAAGCCTAGTAAGGAAGGAGACGAAGAATTCCCTCAACTTCAGCGGCCAATGACTTTAGCTGAATTCTTCCTAGGAAACTTCCTCGATAATCGTCTAGAGGAAATATTAGAAGTTATTGCATGTCATGTTGTCAGCATAACGAAAGTAAAAAGTGAACATATAACTGTTGAAAAAGTCGATGATTCAAAAGAAACTGAGCAAAGAGCTTCTGTCTTCGATCGTATCAAGCCTTCAACTACTCGATCTTTAGTCTTCCAAAGATTGAGTATGGCCACAATGGAAAAAAATATAACCAATGCTCAACGTCTGCTTCCACTTGAACTTCAGCCTTCATAAGACTAAGTATCTCCATGCCAAAGAAAGATCAGCCTTCAGCTTCTGCTTTTAATTATCTCAAGATGACAAGTGATCAACATAAAAGAAAGATGGAAACGCCGAAGGCAAAACCATTTCATGAAGAAAACAATGGTGAAAAGATTCACAGTCGTATCCTTTCACATATGAAGAGGAAATTATTTATTGATATAAATGCAGAAGATTCCTTGATGGTGAAGCCAAAACTCATCATACTGATGAATCCTACAAATGATGACGACGATTAAAGTTATGATGAAATAAGAGCTTCTGAAGTTTAAATGTAGAAGTTCCTTATCACAAGAGCCTAAACTACATGTTGCTCCTGCCCCCCATGAGCTTAAAAGGTGAATGGTAAAAAAAAACATTTTTTTTTTAACTATGTTATGACTTGATCCTTGTCATTGTAAAAGGTATGTAGGCAACTTGAAAGAAACTTTAAATTCAATACAGACAAAAGGATAAAAAAAAAAAAAAAAAAATTCCTCCTGAACTACGCCATGACGTGATCCCTTTCTTCAATGATACGCAAGCAACGAGAAGAAATTTAAGTTAGCCCATAAAAAAGAAGTGGCATAATCATCTACATGTGGTGCTACAAAAAAAATGATGTTGTTCATCTCTACTTGCCCCACAACAAATTGAAGATGTTCATCTCTAATGAAGGTAACACAACAAATTGAAAATGATCATCCCTACTGGGGATGGCAATCGTTTCTTTTAATATCCGTTTCCAATTTCCAATCAACAACGGGGAGATCTATGGACACAACGAACACATACTTCACAAGCAATGCATTTATCAAATTCAAAATGGATTCGACCGCGGAAACGCTCCGATGCGATTAATTTTTCGTAAGGATATTGAATAGTTACAGGCAAACGATTTGCAACACAACAAATTGAAGATGTTCATTCCTACTGGGGCAATACAAAAAATTGAAGAAGCATGTTATCTGCACAATACTACATAAGTTGGATGTGTACAATAAGGTTATCTTTAGAAAATTCAATCATCTTTTCGTTCACTCAAATAAAGAAGCAATGTTGGGCGTTTCTTACTTCAAGTTCGAAGCATCACTCATCTATAGTTCAACTATTCATCTTCAGCTATAAATGTTCTTCAAGATCAAGTTCAGAAGTTTTGTCGATGCTTTTTTAAATTCAAGTTCAGAGACTTCGCCGATGCGTTTTAAAATTCAAGTTTGAAGGATTTGTTAATGCTTCATCAAATTTAAAGCTCAGAGACTTTGTTGTTGCTTCTTCATCTTCAAGTTTAAGGCATCCTTTACCTTCAATACTGGGGCTTTCCTCTGAAGTGGCATTTCATCTTCAAAGTCTGGTATGGCTCGTTTCATTTCACTTGCTCAAGATTGGAGACTTCGACGATGCATCTTCAAAATCAAGCCTGAAAGATGCGCAGATGCTTCTTCAAATTCAAGTTCGAAAGATTTGTCAATGCTTCATCGAATTTAAGATCAGATGTTTCGTAGATGCTTCTCCATCTTCAAGCTCAGATGTTTCATCTATTCTCCTCCATCTTCAAGTTTAGAGGTTTTGTCAATGCTCCTTTAACTCCACGAAATAAGTTTCTTTGGAAATCTCGTGCGAACAATGATTACCTAACAAACCTTATCATTAACCGTGAAACGTGTTTTGAAGAGAACTTTTCTTTGTGGGTGTCTCTCAATCTTTGGTGTAAGGAGGATTTTTTTAATGATGCACGATAGTTGATTGCCATCATTAACTTATAAAAAGTTGGCTTCTTCATCTAAATCTTGGTATTCTTGATCGGAATCTTCCTTTTTTGGATGGTTAGAGTTCTCCTTTGAGGATACTCGTTGGAGAGCTGTCCTTGTTAACTACACCTCAACTTTCCTAGTGTGGGTCTGTTATTAGGGTTAGATGTTTTTTTATGAGAAGTACCTTCATTTGTCTTACTTGAGGAGGCTCTTTTGTTTCTGTAGTCCTCTCTTCTTGTGGATGAGTTCCTATCTTGGGAAGTTGAGGCCTTATTGAAGTCAAGATTGCTCTTCTTGCAGGAAATTTGTTGTTTATCCCACGCATTTTTTTTTTTTTTGGAAACTCTTTGTCGGTTTGGAGTTGTCGTCTTCTTCTTCAACCTTGGTAGCTAAAGAAATGGTGTCAGCAAGATAAGCAATGAGATGTAATTAACTACCCTTTTGATGTCTTCTCTTAAGCCAAAAATGGATCTTGCTAATTGTTATTGTTCATTCTCAGGTAGATTGTTTTTTGCTTCTAACCAGTGGAATTCCTTGATGTACTCAACGAGAAAGATCTCCTTATCGACATTGTCAATATTTACCATACAACACTTGTTGATAGTTCATAGGGAAGAATTGCTTCTTCATTAGTTGTAGCATCTTGGGCCAACTACGAATAGGTGGCTTACTGTAATATCTACGATTGTCTTCTTCTCGGCAGTGTTGGTGTAGGCAAAAAAAATCCACGTTTTAAACCCAATCTAGGAATCTTTCAATGTCTATTCGTCTGTTAAATGGGGGAAGATCCATTTTAATCTTATAATTCGGCAAGTCTTGGACTTCTTGGTCTCGAAAAGGTCTTCTTGGAGTTCTTGGATGTGTTTCTTGGATCATTTCTACTTCTTCTTCAGAGGAATACGAGTGATCTCCCATGAAACAAGGCAGAGCTAAGTCATTTGATGTCTCTTGTCTTCGTTGTTGAGAGAAATCTTGCAAAGTATATCTCCTCACGATAGAATATTTGTGCAAGGGTTGATTATTGGCAGTGAGTGTTAAGACTTAGCTTGTTGAGTGAGATTCTCAATGGCCTTCGTAAATGCAGAGATTTGCTTGTTGATGTTGATGATGGCAAGTTCAACATCACTGATTCAGCTTTCAGCATTGGAGGAAGCTTCCACAACCATGGTGGATGAAGGAGCTTAGATCCAATTTGAAAAATTTTCACATCATAATGTGAACTTATAACTCTTTTACAAACTCTTTTATAAGCACAATGTGGGTTCACAATGAGTTATATATATATATATATATATATTAATTATATACAATTTTTATTTGATATATACTTATTTATTAAGTTGAGATTAAAAGATGTTGTAATAATTAAATTTTAAGTTTTAGAAATGATGAAAATTAAATATTTTAATCTTATTTTTGTCACATATGAGTGAGATATTTAACTATTAAGTAAAAAAAAAATTATGGTAGTGATTTAAGTTAAATATCTTTTTTTTAAAAATAAATCAAACATGAAATTTTTTTTATGGGGATGGAGAATGAGATAGGTAGTGGGGACACGGATGGAAAAGTCATCCTTAGCACTACCCTGCCCTCGTGGACATCTCTAGATCTTTTTATCCTTTCCATATTCTCCATCTTCTCTTTCAACCTTTTTGTACAAACCTTCCACCTCTCTTGTCATGACTTTTCTATTGTGACTGTCGCCAATCAATGAAGAATGAGGACCATCATTATCAGGTGAAGGACTGTCACACCCCGCTCCAGATTACCCTCTTAACCTGGATGGAGTGGTGACTGCAGCAGTCACCAATCCTCTTGCTGGCACTTACTGCCTATCTAACCTACAAATTTACTCAAACCCTGAATACGTATATTTCATCAATATACTAAACAAATTAACTCAGAACTTAACTCATTTACATTACAGGTTTCATAGCATTGTTCATACATGAATATTACAACTTAGTGAGCCACATCTAGAATACTAGTCCCTATCTAACTGACACATGTGTACTAACTAATACAGGTCTTCAATTAAGCTTCCTTCAACCTGACTCTTTGAGTGGCAGAGCAGCAGCAGAGAAGTCTTTTGGGAACTGACCGCTACCTGAAAGAAAAACATTTGAAAACATGAGCTAGAAGCCTAGTGAGTGATTAACATTTAAAGCATAACGTTCATACATAAATTTGATATTAAATCTGAAAGCTTTAACTAAAAACATAAACTTGGCAACTATTATTCATGTCATCATCAACATCATATAGCACTATTTTATGCTTTGCTGGAGTATGCCTTAGTCTATTAGTCTAGAGTGACCCTCTTGCTCACTGTTTATCATTCTTTATTGCATTACTACTTAACTAGGAAGGAACCCTTTTGTTCTCTTCCTAAAAACATAATTTGCAACCTTAGTTGAGAGAGAACCTTTACTCAATTCTTCAACGTCAATCCATAGTTAGTGTGGAGTGATCTCTACACTACCAATAACAAATTTTCTTACATTCGTGTGATTCTAGTTTAAGTACCGTCATACCTTAGGTACTACTGCTCAAATATCTTCTCCGTGTCCTTCAATATCGAGCTACTCGGATACCTTCTCCGTGTTCTTCAGTATCGAGCTATTCAAATATAAGATCAAGCTTCAGTACCTTCTCATCTAGTCCTTCAGTACTGAGTTATTCAAATCTAGGACTAAGCTTCAGTACCTTCTCATCTAGTCCTTCAGTACTGAGCTACTCATACTGAACTTGCATATTCTTATCTCTTAATGACTTAGTTGCCCAAAAGCATTTTATACTAACACATCCTCTTATTCATTGAAAAGCATAGCATAAACATAACATTAATATGAGATGCGTTGCCCGGTAACTATTTTGAGAATATTTGTCATAAATAGCTTTCAGTAAACATGCATTGCTAGACATTCATAAGCATTAACAAGTTACTTAAAACATTTAAAGAATTTAGAGTCACTCATAGCTCGTCGGGGCTCTTAACTGTTTATATGTCTCTCCTAGCTCCTCTTAGTCTGAAAGGACATAATTCCCATTTAGATTCCTTAGAATTCTCGTCAAAATGCTTGAGATAGTTTACGTACTAATGAAACTTCATCAACAAAAATCAGCATTACTAGCGAGATGATCATCATGAGCGAGATCACCCTCATGAGCAAGATTTACCACTTCTAGCGAGATTTGCCACTTTTCAACGAGATTTTATCCTTAGCGAGATCCGCCTCTTCCTTATCTTGCTCTCGTTCTCGCTCATTTTCTTATCTCGCTCTCACTCACTATGGTGAGCTGCTTGCTTAATCTTCCCAAGCAGCTGCCTGCTTACGCACCGATTTTCTGTTTCAACTTCAAAAATTCATAACTCAAAATTCAGAACTCTTTTTAAGAAATTTCCTTCTATAAACTTGTTTAGAATTGAGTTACTTTCTTACCTTAAACTCTCAGCCCCAAATTCCTTGTAATTTAGCTTGAAGCTTCCAATCTTCACTCTGAGCTCTGATTAATCCGAGAATCTGTCCCTTCTGAAAATTCTTCACTTTTTATTATTCTCCGTATGAGATCTTTCTCCGAAAAAACAATATAAAAAACTAGATTATTCCAGCTTTCAAACGGCACCGATCACTTAATTTTCTCAAGTCATTTGCCAAAATCGAGCTTCTAAAATTCCTCTCCCTTTTATACTTCCTGCCGCCTCCCTTATTCAATGGTCAAACCACCACCTCATTCAGCACTTAGTGCTTCCGGCCAATTCTAATTAGTGAGTTTCTTCAATTAATTTGTTTTTCCTTCCCTTCCTTTATAACCCACATTAAGCCTTCGCCTCATAGCATAACTTTAGCGTGCATCGGGTTTCAACACCTTGCGCACATCGCATACTCCATCGTTTAGCGCCTAGCGCCTATCGTCTAGCGCTCAATGCCAATCGTCTAGCGTCTAACACATATCCTCTAGCACTTATCATGCAGCTCATCGTCTAGTGTTGATGCCGATCGTGCAGTTCCACTTACGCTATCGTCCAACGCATAGCGCTATCGTTTAGCGCGATCCTTCGTATCGTCTAGCGTCGGGCTTTACCGCTCGATCGCCTATCGCATCGTTGAGCTCTGTGCAATTACTACACGATCGCTTACCTCATCGTGTAGTGTCATTTACTTACTAGACGATTGCTTACCCAATCGTATAGCGCCGCTCATCTGTTACACTATCGTCTAGTGCCTTTGCTCACACACACTTGAGGCTACCGCAAGCCTTAACCACACAACATGCCTTTCAACCCATGCGTTCATCCTTAGTACCAATGCATGGTTTATCCTTGCCTTTAACACTTAACCTCTACAAGCCTTGGTTGCTACATATGCAACCCCATACGTCCACACTTCTCCATCAACGCATGCCTACACTTTGCTTCCATACTTAGCCAATTTTCACTTGTTATATTATCTAAAACTCACCCTTGACTAAGTATTTCCAACACTTAGAATTTTCTTCCCCCATCTACCTACTTTCTTTACCTCCTTTCATAATTTTACTTAACACGCTTGTTACTCACTTATGTAGGAAAAATGGAGTACAAGGTTTACAAGAACGATGGAGAAGCCACGTCTTTGTCCTGATCCCAAGTTTCCTTCGTTCTTGAGCTTTGATTTGAAAAAAAAGAGGAGGAAAACTCTTTTAGTTCAAGTGTAATGGAGTTGAAAAACATAAGCAATAAAGTCACATTTACCAATTCATAATAAAAATTGATATAATTCTAATAGGATTCCATCGATAGTTCAATTGTAATGGATCTGAATCGCAAACGTAATTGGATTATCTTTTATCATGTTTACTTAGAATTACGAATCTGTCATATTTATTGTTATATTAACGTTTAACCCTAACAATAACTGTAACAATAATAGTAATGGTGAAGGTAAATATGACAGATTCATAATTCTTATACTATTACAGTAACAATATATATAACTATAACGATATACTAGGACCCACATATTTTTTTAAGTACAATCAAATTGAGCACCATCTGTTCCTCAATCAGATTATGCATTTTGATTACCAATTTGGAGGTGAGTCCCAAAGTTTATTACGATTACAGAACACAAGTAAAGGTTATTGGGGACAATATTACACGTGTTCTATTAGTTTTGGAAGGCAGTAATTGGTTTAGATTTGTTAGCTCTCTTCTAACTAAGCTTGTTTAGATTTAGTTAGATTACACCTACTTTGCTACTCATGAATTATGAGGAGGTTTTCTCACATAATTGCTTCAACAATTTTTCTCTATTCCGTTTCATGTACAAATAAAGCCCATTTGAGACATCAAATGCGATTATTAAATGCCTAACACAATGTATTTTGTCAAAACAATTTTTGAAATGAAACCAGAGGCCATGGGTTGAAGGTGATAAGGAAAAGGAGAGGGAGGCCACGTCATTAAAAAGAATAAAATTAAATCAATAATTTTTTTTTTGCCAAAATCACCTACCTAAATAATATGACTATATCATCTTTCTCTTAGTCAACTAATGGTTCAAGAAGCCTCAGAGATCATATTTCAAAACTCGAGTACTAAAGTGTTTGTTTTAAAATTTTAAGAATCATATAGATATTGACTTCAAACTTCAATGACCAATAGTACATTTTTCCCTAGATTTAATTATTTCTTTGGAAGAAAATATACTAGCTATCTTGAAATTATGCAAATGAGTCATCTAACCCAAATTTGGTAGTGCTTTTTATAATTTAGAAACAAGATGCTGAATGATTTATTGAACATTTCGGCTACAAAAATTAAAACGTCAGCAAACATGACTCTAAATATCTACTAATTGGCATAAACTTCTGTTGGACCGGTATGATAATTTTATAGGGGTGAATAGAGTTTAATAAAATCAATTAAAATTTTTTCTCTAGTGTGTGGACCCAATTAAGCAAATTAATATACTTTTGGCTATCAAATAATTAAAACAATAATTTCATGCAAAATAATTCAATAAAAAAATTAAGATATTAAGTACCTTATTTAATTTTCATAATAAGATTGGTAAAATAAATATGCAAAGATAATTTCAACCAACCTAAATAGACAAATGTGAGCAATTAATTTCAAGTATAGATTGTAACAATTAATTTCAAGGATAAATTGTAACAATTAATTTCATGCAAATAAAAAATAATTAATAAAATAATTACAAAAATAAATAAAAGATGAATAGAGAAATTGACACCATGATTTTATAGTGGTTTGGTATAACCGGCTTACATCCACTTTCCAAGCTTCTCTTGGGTTTATCACTACAAATTTGACTCTTTCCACGGCTTAGCGTCAACTGGAACAACATTCTTTTTTTTGGGAGTAAGAACAAATCCAATCTTTTTCAAGGTTGAGGATCAAACCGTTACAATGGTTTTTTTTTTTTCGGGATCAAGAGCAACCCTTACAATAGTTTAGAGAAATAAATAGCACACTCGACAAACTCTCTAAAAGAGCGGATTTACAAATTTAGCACTCTATGAATCAATCCTCACAACATAAAATATCTCTCTCAATAAGAAGAGGAAAAGAAAAAAAATTGAAGCTTGGAGAGAGAGAAGACAACAATCGTGGCCTAATGAGTTATGGAGGATTGAAAATAATAAAAATTGTTGTGATTTGGAAAAGAATATGAGTTTAAATAGAGAGAAAAAATTGTTGAAAACCACATTTTATTTGGACCATTGGATATTGGAAAAGAAAAATTAGTGGTGGAGATTTTACACTTAACTAGTCGTTAAACACAAACAAAATATAATATAATAAAATATATTTTTTAAAATCAGCTGTTAGACACAAACATAAGATAATGTTAAATTCAATTTCTTTTTAAAATCAATCCAAAAATCAAAAGTCAACCATGTGTCACTCCCCTATTTATCCAAGTGGCACATTCCAATCAGTCCATTTTGATTAGAAAAATTTTGCCACATCATCAGTTCGAGATTTTTATGTTAAGCTGTTTCAACCATATCTTCTTTGTTTGAACTCCAATTTGAGTGATTCAAATTTCATTGGAATAACTGTTTCAAACTTTATGCAATAAACACTTCAAAACACTCAAATTGTTAATGAATAAAAGCAAGTTTGTTATCATAAAAAAATTTGTTAATTAATTAATTTGTGATTAAGAGTCAAAATGCCAACAACTTTCTCTTCAAAGGTCAAAAGTTCAATCTCTCACCTTCATTCTCGTCTTAGTTGTACTCAACCAAATATATATATATATATACACACACAATACATCACATAAGATTTTGAAAATCAACTTTCAACCGAAACACTCATCTCAGAATTCATCTCAAACTCATTCATTTTCTTTTTATATAAATATATGTGCTGCATTTTACATTTTTTCTTTGATCCTTACTTTTGAGAATTGTTATTGATTGAAAAAATGTTTGACAAATGACAACCACCATGATGACAAAAGAAAAAACAAATCCTTGTGAATATAAATGACAATTTGCAAATGTCAGCATAGATTTGTTTTTCAGCTCCCTGTAAGTTTCATTTCAGTACTACATCAATGGACAAAAAAGATGATGACAAACAAAAAGACAACAAACAGGAATCGGTAACAGAATCCAAAGGTTTCCCAGAAAATTTGATTCCAAGAAAGAACACATGTAAAAAGGACAGACTCATTGAGCAACAAATCAGAGCCCGGCCAAGAACACGTTGAAATAAGAACTCTAAGACTTTCAACCCCAGCTGGTTTATATTCAGTAATGATCATTCAATTTACACGTCCAACCTTTTCAAAGTTAGCAAGAAGAGATATCATTTGTATACTAATACATTGTTCGAGTTTCTAGTGTGATCCAATGCATTTCCATATCGAATATTGAAAAATGTATTTGAAATCATCACTCGGCCTTGGGAGAAATATGGTTACCACCGGTTGCGAGCTTGTACAGGTAAAATAAAGTCATGAGAGCACTGCAAAATAAAATAGTCATTAGAGAAATACAAAATAAAATAGGATAACGATTAGATCCAGTCTAAAATGCACCCAACCATGTGCATCCATCTTTTTTACACAGAAAAAATAAAGAACTTGATTGGGCTCCAACCGGGACTTTCAATTTGGTGTTTTCATGTCATACAAGAAAACCAGATAACTTCAGTATACTAGAAGCACTTAAAGTTTGGACACTCAGATATGGGTTATAAGTGTAGAGGTTCCAAATTGAGGGGGTGCTCCCGAGTTCGCATCTTTGGAAAAGGGCAAAGTTTTGTGGATGCATAGTTTTTTTGTGCCGGTGTTTGACTCCAGAGAAAAGATTCTTTAGAAGGGTGAAGATGTTGGACAACGAGTTTTGGGAGGTGGTGAGGTTTCTCGTAGGTTGTGTTTTGATACTCCCTTTATATATACACACACACATATGTATGCTCTTGTATATTCTTTCATTTTACTCAATGAAAGCTAATCTTAAAAGATAATAATAATAACAACAATAATATAAGTTACAATAATGTGATAATAACATCAGCCATCAAATCCATTGTTTCGATACGCAACCAAAAACAAAAGGTACATAGTTCAGATAGCTGAGGTTACCAGCAAAGAATTATAGGATAAATAGTGGCATCACTATGTTTTTTCAATCAAGATATGAACAACAGCACAAGAAAATATTTGCTTTCATTTAAAAGAAATTCTTGAAGTGAATTTAGAAATAGATCAAGTTACCTGATTCCGGCTACAACTCCAGCTGGCATGATCTTAGAAGTCTGTAAATAGCGCTGTCCCATCACCCACGTGAGTGCACCGCTACATACTGTTGCAAATGCATATACATCTTTATCACTTCATTTAAATTAAATTCAATGCTAACTTGACATGGAAAAGTGATGGATCATTAGTTAGAAGAACTCTTGAAAAACGCAGAACATTTTGGCATCAGGAAAATACCGTTCTTGTTCAAGAAAACAAACTTCATTCAAAGAATGAAATGATTGAATACAAACAAAGCCAAAGGAAGTACTAAAAAAAGATCCTTCAGTTGGTATGTAAGAATATTATTATTATTATTTATTTTGTGTTTTTTTGGTTAAAAAACCAAGATTTCATTGATTAAAAAAAGGGCATACAAAAAACAATTCTGAATCTTAAAAGTAAACCAGGAAACAGAACTCAAAGGGAGACGTCAAACCAAACCACCTTCCACACCTCACCCGCTCTCTCAACCTCCTAAGAGTGTAAGAATATTATTGTCATAAAAGGTAAATTTTACTAAGTAGAGGCTCTGGAAATAAAAAGTTCCTATACAAAATAATTTGGATAATTTTTCTCATAAAAACGATCTAGTCCTGTTCGCAAGGAGAATTTAGCCTTCTTTTGCCTTCTTTTTTTGGGACACAATATACAGCAGTAAAGACAGAAAGCTGTTAAGCATCAGTACGAGAAATCATATGAAGCCAAAGATACTTAAGAGGTGGAGCCAAAGACTACTACCAAGGGGGAGAAAACCCATACTAGTGTTATAACCTCATCATAAGACCTTCCTTTCCAAGGGAAAACTCCACCACTATATGATGAAGAGGGAAGGACACATTTCTTTTCCTTAAATTCCCATGCCCAAAACCCCAAAGTCCTAAAGAACCTACAGCCATGTCAGGATCTTCCGGGGAAAAATACCTTGGCAGTTCCACAGGAAATTCTAATACAAAAAAGAAAAAGCTCCAAGGATGCATAAAAAGGATCGTAAAATATTTGGTCGAGTCTCCACTCGGACGACTTGCTTGAATCTCTCTTAAAGTAGCCTTCTTTCCATGTCCTAAAAATTCCAGTTGGAGTTCGAGGTGTAGAAGCACTAAGCATGACTGTTGTAGAAAAGGAAGAAATGCAGTGAAAAGGAGTGAAAAGGAGTTTTAGTAAAAAAAAACATTTCATTGATGCAGGAAATCGGGGGAGAACCCAAACACTTAAAAGGTGATTACAATAGAGAGCCAATTATTGACTAAAAACGAAAAACTGTAATGATCGAAAGAGTGCTTTGTTTTGCACCAAGAAAACCAACTTCATAAATCTATTAAAAGAAGATAAAAAGAGTCGCGAAAAAGCCTTCCATTCCTTTTGCCCCACAAGATCCAAAAGGAAGCACACAGCAAGACCAACCAAATCATCTACTTGGTACCACCACCAAAAGGATGACCCACAAGTTAAGGAAGCCAGGATATCAAAAATAGAATTAGGACATGTGATAGACCATCCAAAAGTCCCCAAAACAAAATGCCAAAAAGTATCAGCATAAGGGCAATGCAGGAACAAGTGAGTTGGGACAGCATGATGGGGACACATGAGACACCAAAAAGAAGAAATAGACATATTAGGCGTACGGTGCTGTAAACAATCAATTGCATTGATGGCACCCAGACTAAGCTCTCAAAGAAAGTTCTTAATCTTTTTAGCATAATGGTCTTTCCAAATAACTGAGTAAAGATCTGTCAACAGAGGATCCACTATGCCAACCAAATCAGCCATAAGGGATTTAACTGAAAAATCCAATGAGGGGTCGATGGGCCATATCCATGAATCATAAGAAGTGCACAATCTAACAGAATCTCGAACTCAGTAAGATTGCACCGTAATTGTAAATCCCAAGCATTGGTGGATGGAATCCACACATTAGTCATAGTAACCTCTTGGTGAAGAGCAAGAGGGTATCAAACAAGAGGTTAATGTGGCTAATGACAATGTTAGAAAACCACCTGACAATAATTAAGAACTGAAATATATTGAAATAACATTAATAGGCAGCGGCGCACTACCTTACCTATACAAGGAAATAATATTAAAGAGGTTGCTGAAAATGTGGATCTCATTGAATCTCAGATAAAAGAAAAACGCAAGTCAATAATTCTTGAAACAAGTCAATCGGTCCCCCTCTCTCTCTCCCTATACTTGCAAACCTTGACTGAATCTTCTTCAGTTATGGAAAAAATAAATTCCCCTCCATCTCTCACAAATCAAACGGTAACTCCTCTCCCCCACATACTTACCAATTTTGACCGAATCTCATTCAGTTATGGAAAAGGTAAATCTCCTTCCTTCTCACACCACATTTGACCAAGCTATGGACCCACATTCTGCTCCTTTATCTCTTTCCGAATCAACCAAAAACCCAAGTCAAAATTCTTTGCCCGAGTCCACCACATCATTTAGTTTCCAAAACCAACTTAATAGCCCATCCAATTCGTCATCTCCCTCCTTCACACAACCCTCTCTCTCCACAGTTACTTTTAGTGCGGGTCCCACCACTTCACAAGCTGGAACTTTGCATTCTACCTCAACCAACAAACCAAACCTACCTTTTATTGGTTCTGATACAGAAGCTTACCTCTCCAGCCCTTCCAAAGAAACTGATTCTGTTGCTCAACCCCTTGACATGACCATTTTTGGTGATTAGCCGATACTACCCACACGCCAATACATACTCTTCCCCCTCTTCCACCAGACCTTAATCACAAACAAAACCTCTCCCTTTCTCCCTCTGTCAATCACGAGCCCATTCCCTCTTTCCCTGCCCTTCACCAACAATCTACCAATCACCAACCATCACCCTCTCTTTCCTCTTTACCCATTAGTCTTCAAGATTTGGCTTCCCTTTTGTCCTTACATGGCTTATGCGTGGCTATTCCTTCGATCCCTCCCTCCAAAACCAAGAAAATTAACAATACCAATAATAAGAAACCCAAACTTCACAGAGAATTGCAAGGCTTTTTTTTCTACAGTCCACTATAACAAAATTGACACTTTGGCTATTAGGGAGGGCTCACCTGAGCATCAATGAAATTCCTCACGTGAAATGTACAGGGTCTTAATTCACGGAAGAAACGTGCTTTGGTGAAGAAGTTAATCCAACAACACAACCCCAGTATTGTGCTACTACAAGAAACAAAGCTGTCATATGTTGATTCCTCTTTAATCAAATCTATTTGGAGTTCTTCATTCATTGGGTGGACCGCTCTGGATGCTATTGATTCGTCAGGGGGTATTCTTATACTTTGGAGTGAGCCCAACTTTACTATCCTTGAGGTTGTTGAGAGCCATTTTTCTACTTTGATTCATGTATCTTTGTTTGATGGTTTTAAAGCCAGTTCATGGCCCTTCTGATAATATTTTTATATCTGACTTTTGGCAAGAGCTTGATGATTTAGCTGGTTTGGGAGGTGAAAATTGGGTCATTGGTGGTGATTTCAATGTCCCTAGATGGTCTTGGAAAAAGTCACATGATAGAACAATTTCCTCTAGTATGCGTGCCTTCAATCAATGGATTATGGATTATCATTTACGGGATATTCCATTATCGAATGGTTGTTTTACTTGGTCGAGTTTCGGTCCTACTCAATATCTATCTCTACTTGATCGGTTTTTGCTTACAGAAAATTGTCTTTGTAAGTTTGGGCCTGTTACTCTTGAACGACTAGATCGCATTATATCAGATCATTTTCCTTTGGCTTTATCTTCCGAAAGTATTGATTGGAGTTCATGCCCTTTCAGATTTGAAAATTCCTGGTGCCTTCTTTCCGTCCCTTGGTGGAGAACGGGTGGAATTGTCACCCGCTCCTGATTGGCCTGGATATGGTTTTATGATGAAGCTTCAGGGTTTGAAAGCTATTGTCCGGGATTGGAATACCAATTGGAGCAATGAGGTTACTAATCTTCATTCTCGTCTCACGGTTAACCAATTTAAATGCTCTGGAAGACAATGAGACCCTTAATGGGGAACAGCTTAATAGATGTTGTATTCTTTGTGAACATATTGAAACTCTGACTATTCAAGATCATATCCATTGGTAGCAGCGTTGTAAGCTGAAATGGCTTCTCGAGGGTGATGAAAAACACACGGTTTTTCCATAAAATTATTGCTGCCCGACACCGTAAGTCCTCTATTACGAAAATTCTCTCAAGAGATGGCACGAGTCTTTTGACTTCACAGGATATTGAAGCTGAATTCTTGTCTTTTTATTCATCTCTTTTCAAAAAAGACATGGGTCAGTGGTTCCTTCCACTAAATCTTCAATGGAATCCTCTTTCATTTACTCAAGCCATCGATCTCGAGCGTCCTTTTACTGATGATAAGGTATTTGTTGCTGTCTCCTCTCTTGGTGTTAGTAAATCTCTTGGTCCAGATGGTTTTACGGCTGAATTTTTAAAATTTTTTTGGGCTACTCTTAGATCTGATATGATGTTAGTCATTAACGATTTTTACAACTCTGGGATTATTAATGTGAAAATGAATGAGACTTATATTTGCCTAATTCCCAAGAAAGTTGACTTGGGATCTATTTCTAATTATAGATCTATTAGTCTCATTCCCCGTGATTATAAAATTATTGCCCGTGTTTTATCAAATCGCTTGAAAAAGCTTCTTCCTTTTACCATTTCGCCCAATCAGCTTGCTTTTGTGGCTAACAGACTTGATGCTTCCTTGGTGGCGAATGAGCTCATTGATGATTGAACTTCTCTGAATAAACCAGGGGTTGTCTTAAAATTGGATCTCAAGAAAACCTTTGACACGATTGATTAGGACTTCCTTGATTACTTCAAGTAAAAGGTTTTGGTTGTCATTGGCACAATTGGATCAGAGGACGCATTACTAGTGCAAACTACATGATCATCATTAATGGCCGCCCTGTGGCAAGATTATTCCCTCACGAGGCATAAAACAAGGAGATCCTCTCTCTCCTTTCTTATTTATCTTAGTAACTGATTGTTTGAGTCGTCTTATTGACCATAGCTCAGCATTGGGTCATATTAGTGCTCATCCTATTGATCATTCAGATTTTACGCTGACTCATTTAGAGTTTGCTAATGACACTTTGTTGTTCTCTACTGCTGAGCGAACTGCCATATAGAACTTGTTTGACATCGTCCATATTTTTTAGTGTGCTTCAAGCCTTAAAATCATTCATGCTAAGAGTGAGCTTCTTGGGATTCATGTCTCTGACTTCTGAATTTGATTGGTTGTTGCGTTCTTTTGGTTGCAAAAGGGGTTTTTGGCCAGCTTCTTATTTAGGGCTTCCTTTGGGTGGTAGTTCTAAATCTGGTTTGTTTTGGCAGCCTGTGATTGAGAGGTTTCAGCATAAACTCCATAATTGGAAGTATTCATATATTTTGAAAGGGGGTCGTCACATGCTCATAAGCTACTCTTTCTAGCCTCCCTACATATTATTTGTCTTTGCTTAAGGCTCCTTCCTCTATTATTAACTGCCTGGATAGGTTGGTTCGGGATTTTTTTTGTGAGGCTCTCGTGGTGATGGTAGTGTTCATAATGTGAATTGGATGGTTTCTCAGCATCCATTATTGGGTGGTCTTGGCATGGGTAATTTTAAACATCGAAATTTGGCTCTTCTTGCAAAATGGACTTGGTGGCTTTTAACTGAATGTGATGCTTTATGGAGGAAGCTTATTGTTGCTAAGTATTATTCTACTGATTGTGTTTGGCCCTCCTCTGTCACTGGTGCTTCTTCTAAATCACCATGGAGGTATATTTGTTGTCTATTGAGTTGATTGCTAATCAGGTTAGTCGCCATATTGGGGATGGTTCATCTACGTCCTTCTGGAATGACTCATGACTTAGTTGTGGAGTCCTTTCCACCACTTATCCGCAACTTTTTCGTCTTGTACAACATCCTGAGCAGTTGCTAATGTTTGGAACTTGTCGAAAATAGTTACTTTGCCCTAGGGGTCTTTTTGTAATTTTCTTATGGGCCTAGGGTTACCATCTGTCTATTTATTTGAGCAAGTCTTCCTGTATTTTGTATCACTTCAATAATAAAAAATAAGTCTCTATCGTGGTTTTTTCTCCTTGGTTCTAGGGTTTTCCACGTAAACCATTTGTGTTCTTCTTCTCCTTCATCTTTTATTTTCATCATGGTATCAGAGCAATGCGAAGAAACCCTAGCCGCCATTGATGAGTACCCTTCGACGACCAACTCTGAGATGGCTGCCACAATTAAGGAGGCTGACCAACAGTACCTGGAGGCTGCTTTACCGTGTCTTCTTCAACAATCAGTGTCGGATAGACAACCCCAGCTGTGGAGACAACCCAACCGATTGACTGTTAGACCGGATCATGCTCAGCCGTGGATCGTGCCCAGCTCTTCGACGGCACCCAGATCGCACGTGGTAAGGATCGCGCCCAACTCTTCGACATCGCCCAGTCGTTCGATGCCTAGCTGTCAGCTCAACCGTGGATCGCGCCAACCCAAATGGCCTCGAACCCTCGGCTGCAGATGATGAGCCGCGTCGATCTCATCGGCTCGACCAGCCGCAGAGTTTCCGTTGAGCAGCAGCCACCGCCGGTTGGTCCAGCCATGTCTGATAGCAGCGGCGCAACTCACAGCTTCAATTCGATAGCTTTGAATGGAGATACAGGCAATGGGTGGTCTATGGGTGTTTTCCCTATTGAGATTCAAAGGCGATTTGCTTATCTTCAGCAACAGATTGTGGATCTTGGAACAGTTGTTGGCACAAACCCACAAAATGCTCAACCAGAGCCAACCAATCTTCAGTGGTATTCCGAAAATCAGGTAAATTCTTTTCATACTTTACCTACTGTAAATTTGTTGTCTGGATCAATGGGAAATTCTACAAGAATTATTATTGGAGAAAAGCTGAATGGCCAAAATTATTTCTCCTGGTCACAATCCATCAAAATGGCTCTGGAAGGAAGACAAAAATTTGGGTATCTAACTGGAGAGATACCAAAACCTAAACCTGGTAACCCCCAAGAACGCATTTTGAAAGCGGAAGACTCGTTGTTACGATCAATTCTGGTGAACAGCATAGAACCCCAAATAGGCAGACCATTACTTTATACGGCAACTGCCAAAGATATTTGGGATGCGGTGCAGCAGCTGTATTCGAAGAAGCAGAATGCATCCCGTCTATATACCTTACGCAAGCAAGTCCACGAATGCAAGCAAGGGACCATGGACGTGACATCATACTTCAACAAATTATCCCTATTATGGCAAGAGATGGACATGTGCCGTGAAATTATCTGGAAGTGTACACATGACGGGACTCAGTATTCAAAAATTGAGGAAGCTGATTGAGTGTATGATTTTCTAGCTGGGCTAAATTCAAAATTCGATGGTGTTCGTAGCAGGATATTAGGCCAACATCCTACGCCATCTCTTATGGAGGTATGTTCTGAAATACGCTTGGAAGAAGACAGATCTAGTGCGATGAATAATCCAATAGTTACATCTACTGATGTTGCCGCTTTTGCTACTAAATCCTCTGGACCTGACAGTGATAAGAAACCTCCACCTGTTTGTGAGCACTGCAAAAAGCCATGGCATACAAAAGACCAATGTTGGATGCTACATGGGAAACCTCCAAATAATAGACGACGTCAGTCACAGGACAAGTCCAGCCCTAGACGAGCTCTGGTGAGCGATTGGACGAGTGACAAAACTCAGGCTCAAACTCAAGTAGATGGTCAAAATAACTTAAGTGTTGTTGGGGTCAATGCTATTGCACACTCAGGTACGACTCATTCCTTCGGTCTTATTAGCATTAATGGTAAAAAAAAACCTTGGATTGTGGATTCAGGAGCCACAGATCACCCAACTGGTTCTTCTGATCACTTTATATCATACCACCCGAGCGCCGACAATGAAAGAATTAGAATTGCAGATGGGTCCTTTACCCCTATTGCAGGAAAAGGACATCTCTCTCCTTTCAAGGGTCTAGTATTGCATGATGTGTTTCATGTCCCTAAGATTTCATACAACTTATTATCTATCAGTAAAATTACAAGAGGCTTGAATTGTCAGACTGTTTTCTCACCTGACTCTGTTTTATTTCAGGATCTGAGCTCGAGGACGACGATTGGCAATGCCTGGCACGATAGGGGGGGCTCTATTTCCTGACTGATGATACTTCTTCTAGGGATTGTTATAGGACTAGTTTTATTTCTTTAAATTTTTCTACTGCTGAGACTGATTTTATGTTATGACATTACGGTCTTGGACATCCTAATTTTCAATACATGAAGTATCTATTTTCGCATTTATTTCATAATATTAATATATCGTCCTTACATTGCGATGTGTGTATCCAGGCCAAACAGAGTCGTGTCCCTTTTCATTCTCAGCCTTATAAACCAACTAGATCTTCTACTCTTATCCACAATGATGTCTGGGGTCCATCACCAACCACCACTTCTACAAGCAAGCGTTGGTTTGTCACCTTTATTAACGACCATACAAGGCTTAACTGGGTTTTCCTTTTGGCCGATAAGTCTGAGGTGTCCTCTATATTCTAGCAATTCTATGCTACCGTGGAAACCCAGTTCAACACAAAAATTGCAATTTTGCAAAGTGACAATGTGCGTGAGTTTGTTAACAACTCTTTTTGGGACTTCCTAGCTTCTAAAGGGATTATCCATCAAAGCTCGTGTGCCTACACTCCTCAAACAGAATGGAGTAGCCGAGAGGAAAAATAGGCATTTGGTAGAAGTCGCTCGTTCCCTTATGATATCTACCTCTCTTCCTTCCTATCTATGGGGGGATGCTATCCTCACTGCGGCCCACCTCATCAACCGCATGTCTTCCCATGTTTTAGACCTTCACACTCCCCTTGACTGTTTCAAAGAGTCGTATCCCAACACCTGACTAATCCCAGACGTACCACTCCGAGTGTTTGGTTGTGTTGTCTTTGTTAATACCCACAGTCCAAATCGTACGAAATTTACCCCTCGTGTCCAGAGATGTGTCTTTGTTGGGTATCCTTTCCATCAACGTGGGTATATATGTTATCATCCCTCGTCTCGAAAATACTTTGTTTCCGTGTATGTCACCTTTCTTGAGGATCAACCTTTCTTTCCCTTTAGTCCTCTTTAGGGGGAGAGTCCTAGTGAAGAGGCTAATTAGTCCATGTATTCCGTTCCCTTAGAATTGTCGGTTGAACCTGAACATGTTGATCCTCCAGGTATGTGCATTCCTACTTGTGATATTGATGATTGTGTTGAGACTAATACTTGCAGAATGGATAAGGATACAAAAAGGGGTGACAGTGCTGAGAAAACAGAAGGAACTGAGGAGGATGAAGAGACTACTAGAAAGAACAATACTGAGGAAATAGCCCCAGAAAATGAAAACAGTGCAAGGGAAGGTGATTGCGTGGAAGGTCCTTCTAAAGAAAGGTTCATGGAACGGACGACTGATTGCAGTAGGGAACTTGGAAAGGAGGAAAGCCGTGATGCGTCTCTCAATCTTCCCATTGCTCTGAGAAAAGGGACTAGATCATGTACGAAGTTCCCTATGCATAGTTATATGATGTACAGTAACTTATCTCCCGAGTTCAAGGCTCTCACTACCAGCCTAGATATAGTGGTGGTTCCAAAGAAGTATACATGTTACCATGGAAACTCCTGAGTGGAAGGCTGCCATTATGGAAGAAATGAGAGCTCTGGAGAAAAATGGGATATGAGAACAGGTTGTTCTTCTTGAGGGGCACAAGACAGTTGGATGTAAATGGGTTTTTACTGTTAGTACAAGTCTGATGGCATGATTGACAGATACAAGGCTAGACTTGTTGCCAAAGGCTTTACTCAAACCTTTGGCATAGATTACTCTGAGACATTCTCCCCTGTAGCCAAACTCAATACGATCGAGGTGTTATTATCAGTTGCTGGTAATAAAGATTGGCCTCTTTATCAATTAGATGTAAAGAATGTGTTTCTTAATGGAGAACTTGAAGAAGAAGTCTATATGAGCCCTCCACCCGGCTTCAAGAACCAATTTAAGTACTAGGTTTGTAGATTAAAGAAGTCGTTGTATAGGTTGAAACAGTCTCCAAGAGCTTGGTTTGACAGATTCACTACATTTATTAAAGCACAAGGGTATAATTAAGGGCACTCAGACCACACGTTGTTCACAAAGAAGTCTGGTTCAGGAAAGATCGTAGTGCTTATTGTTTATGTCGATGACATTGTGTTGTCCGGTGATGACAATGTTGAAATTATGAGACTTAAAACAAAGATGACCAAAGAATTTGAAATTAAAGATCTGGGAAAATTGGGTACTTTCTTGGGATGGAGGTGGCTCGGTCGAAGGAGGGTATCTCAGTCTCTCAACGAAAGTACACTCTTGATCTTCTCAAGGAAACAGGAATAACTGGGTGTAAACCAGTGGACACCCTGCGGAGTATAATGCAAAACTGATTGATACTAACAATGGAGCTCCTGCAGTAAAGAGAAATATCAGTGATTAGTCGGGAAATTGATCTATTTATCTCACACTAGACCTGATATATCATATGCAGTGAGTGTTGTCACTCAATTCATGCAGGCTCCCTACAAGGAACATATGACAACTGTTGAACACATTTTACGGTATCTGAAGACTACTCTTGGTAAGGGCCTACTGTTCAGGAAGTCAAATAAACGTTGCATTGAAGCATATACTGATTCAAACTAGGCTAGGTCTGTTGTTGATAAAAGGTCAACGTCTGGGTATTGCACTTTTGTCTGGGGCAATTTGGTCACTTGGAGAAGTAAAAAACAGGAGGTAGTTGCCAGAAGTAGTGCAGAAGCCGAGTACAGGGCCATGGGTTTAGGGATATGTGAAGAAATCTGGTTGAAGAAAGTGTCGACAGATCTTCACCAAGATAGTGAGCTTCCGATGAAATTGTTCTGTGAAACTAAAGCAGCAATAAGTATTGCAAACAATCCGGTCCAACATGATAGAACCAAACATGTCGAAATTTACAGACATTTTATCAAGGAGAGACTGGACAATGGAAGCATATGCATTCCCTACATTCCTTCTAATCAGTACGTTGCAAATGTCCTTACAAAGGGGTTGTTGAGACAGAGTTTTGATTATTGTATCAGCAAGTTGGGTCTTACTAATATCTACACCCCAACTTGGGGAGAAGTGTCGAAAATAGTTATTTTGCCCTAAGGGACTTTTTGTAATTTTCTTATGGGCCTAGGGTTTCCATCTGTCTATTCATTTGAGCAAGTCTTCCTGTATTTTGTATCACTTCAATAATAAAAAATAAGTCTCTATCATGGTTTTTTCTCCCTGGTTCTAAGGTTTTCCACGTAAACCATTTGTATTCTTCTTCTCCTTCATTTTTTATTTTCATCAGAACTCATCTATGACTACATGGAATTTGGACTTATGTCATAATCTTACTGAGTTAGAGATTGCTGAGTGGGCCTTATTATACCTTCATCTAACACCTATCCGATTGCGTGCTACTCCTAATACTTGGTTGTGGCCTCTTGATCCATCTTTGGGCTTTATTGTTAAGTCTCTTATGGCTGATTTGGAGGGTGATATGGATTCAGACTTGACTGATCTTTATTCAGTGATTTAGAAGGATAGATATCCTAAGATTAAAATCTTTCTTTGGGAATTCAGCTAGGGTGCCATTAATACTGCTGATCGTTTGCAGCGTCCTATGCCTTATATGTCTCTTTCTCCATCTTAGTGTCATATGTGTCACAAGCATGCTGAATCATTAGTTCATCTACTGTTCTTTTGTTATCAGCATTTGGAACCTTCTCTTGCCTCTTTTTGGTTGGTATTTCACTTGTCCTCATGATATTTCTGATGATGCTTTGGCCTCGGTGTTAGTGGGACATCCTTTTGGTGGAACTAAGAAGGTCATTTGGTTGGCTTTTATCCATGCTGTCCTTTGGTGCTTATAGGTTAAAAGGAACAGACAACCTTTTCATGATACATGTTTTTCTTCTGCTCGATTTTTTGAGTTAGTTTTGTCTATTGCTTTTTCTTAGTGTAAATTAAAGCACCCTTTCAATCATTTCAGTTTATCTTTCTTAGTCAGTAATTGGCAATCTCTATTGTAGTTCTTCGGGGTCTTCCCCTTATTCATATCAATAACAGTTTCTTTTACCCAAAAAAAAAAATATATATGTAAATGATCAAAAACTTAAAAGATAAACCAAGTATAAGGCACTTGGAACCTCCCAGCAATCCCCTCCCTCTATTTATAACCAAATAGACTAACTCCCTGACTAATTATCCTTATGCCCTTGCTAATACCATAGTACTCCTACCCAAACCCCTATAGTTCCCTTCCAGAGGACCAATGAAAAATATGGACACACCAGCGCGAATGAGAGTATATTGGATCTCTTTTTGACATTTTCAAAAGTTTACAGCCATCAGACTCCTCCCGTTACATAGACTCTAGACATTACCCAGCAAAGAACCAAGAAAGCTAACTATACGGTAATGGAATTTGAGAAGAGAACAAGAAGTGATACTGGTCTAAAGCAGCAGGACAAGAAGAAGAAGAAATAACTCGTGTTCAGCAAGTTCTCATAAATTGTAGTTATAGATTCATAACAAGATTTCCTACTAATAGAATATAAGAAGGTAATGATTTGAACAATCCTAGTGATTTGCGGTTTTCTCCGCAATAGATTACATAGGGAAGAAAAAAAAAAAGAGAGAGAGACAGAGAGAGATACACACAATACCTCGAATGAGTTTGCTCACAAGCGTCTCAAATGTGAAGAAACAAGAACACTCAAAACAGCAAAAAGAAATTAGAAAATAATTGACACATTTGACTGGCAAGGATCCCATTGTTTAAGGTTCTATAACTGGAAAAACTATCAGGATCAATAGTTGCAGACAAGATCTTCAACCCCAGAAGAGCAAAAACAAGATCAAACAAGAAAAGATGAACATGGAAACAGAAGTTACAAAACAATAAAATACCTGTCTCAAGAATCAGAGCTAAATAGGAGTTCTTCTTCTTCTTGAAAGCTCCCAGGCTCAAGTATCCAGCCAGAATTAAAACCAATCCAGTACCCACACCTCCAGCTAGCGATGCTGTGCTCCCTTTCCTGAGGTAGCCAAAAAGGCCACCACCAACTAAAATCAATCCATAAGGGATTGTGAAGCAGAAATCATGCATTTTTCCAAATTGGGTTTTCTGAGAATATCAGATTTTGAGCAAATCCTTGTTTAATTTCACAGATCAAAGAGGAATGAGGGAGTTTTCCAATTCTTCTCAACTGCCTTATGAGCTGTATGGCGTGTGGGACGCCACTGGTCAAAATTGACTGTCCACACGCCCTCAAACGTATTTACCAAACTACCCCTACCTCGTCTTTCAAAATGACGTGGTTACCCTTGCTACGCTACGCCCCACGGAACGACGCTGTATAGAGTTTCTTCTTCACTACCTCTCTGCATTCTGCAAGACTGCAACTTCAGTATACCCTCGTCGAGAGAGAGCTGCCGATGATGGCGACTCATTTCCGAACCCGGATCAGATTTCCAGATCACTCGAATAAAAAACCCAGTGGGTATTTCTTCTTCATTTGCCGATTTATCTCCAAATCTCTGTCTGAAAGCAGTTACGATCCTCCATTTACTCCTGTTTCGAAGCTCCGAAAGGCAAAGAAGAAGAAGACCCACGATGGAAATTCGAATTCAAACGAAAAGCCTACCCTCCCACTCCAGTCGGATCTTCCTTTCGACTTCTTCTACTCCTACTCTGAGACCAATCCCTCAGTTAACCCTATAGGCTATCGAGAATCGCCTAAATTCTCACCGTTTGGACCGGGCCGGCTCGACCGGAAATGGACTGGAACTTCGGCCCCTGCGGTGGTGGAAGTGAAAATAAATGAAGTGTTAGAGGAGAGGAAACGGATTCTTGGAGACCCATTATCGGAGGAGGAAGTTGCAGAGCTTGTGGAACAGTATCGGCATAACAATTGCTCTCGGCAAATCAATCTTGGTATATACGACATTAGTTTTTCAATCATTTTGATGGCTTGGGTTTTTGTCATGTTAATGGGAGGAAATTTGGTGGTAGCTGTATGGTTGAATACCTTTTCCTTACTTGTGATATTCTATATTGTTCTTCTTGTCTGTCATGATCATAAACTGTTCCTCAGAACTTTTTTGAGATTGAGAAAGAAGGAATAAAGGGTTTGAGTGGTTGGTTATGCATTTGGCTTATATAGGAAAGGGGGGAGTTACTCATAATATGTTGGATGACATACACAACCACTGGAGAAGGGCTGAAGCTGTGAGGATCAAATGCTTGGGAGTGCCAACTCTTGATATGGACAATATATGTTTCCACCTTGAGGTTTGATTTGTTTGAACTACATCCATTCCTCACGTATCCAACATAATTTTGTCTTGTTCTTTATTTCAAGGTAGACTTTCACTAGGAAAATACCGATGTGAGCTATAGTTTCTTTCTAGGACAAGTCTGGTGGGAAGATTATATATCGACATATCAACATTCTTCTTTTATACCGTGGTCGAAACTACGATCCTAAGAATCGACCAACTATCCCTCTTATGTTGTGGAAACCTTATGCGCCAATATATCCAAAGCTTGTGAAGAATGTGGCAGATGGTTTGTCATTTGATGAAACAAAGGAAATGAGAAACAGAGGATTGAATTCCCCTCCTCTGATGAAACTTAGTGAGTAAACTCCAAACTTTTCTTTTTCTTTTATATTATAGCTCAAATTACGTATATAATCCTTATGATCGAACCTTTGTTTAAGATTTCATTATTGTCCTTTGTGATCCTTGTGTGCAAGCTCAGGTTGACTACAATCTTTATTTATTTACAAACTTTGTATGTGTTTAAGATATGAATAGTAGAATGGTGTTTGTAGTTCTATGAGGCTGAACATTACCTTTTAATTTATTTTCTGTAGCGAGGAATGGTGTATATGTTAACGTCGTGGACAGAGTGAGGGAGGCCTTCAAGTTCGAGGAGGTGGTTAGACTAGATTGTATCCATGTCGGAAGCAGTGACTGCAAACAGATTGGTGTTAAATTAAGGGTAACTGTTAATGCTAAGTTTGTTTGTTTGTTTGTTTTAATCTAAAGATTAAAGCATAGAACTCCTGTCTAAGTTGATTGAAAACTTTCAATCCTAAATTTCTACCAACAATCCAGGTTTTGGTACCTTGTGTGCCCATTTTATTCAAGGATGAGCAGATTATTCTGTGGAGAGGGAAGAAAGATCATGAAGAGGACATGAACTCATAGATGGTGAATGGTTTCTCTTCCAGCATAATCAAATTATACTGTATACCCATTTTGTTTAGGGTTGAGCAGATTATTCCATGGATTGTGAAGAGACGAACTTGAAAGGCAGAGATAATGTAGACTGTAATGGTGCTACATATCTTGAATGAGTTTTGGAAATTTGTAGATTTTCATTTCTCAAAACCCCTTGTATTGTATTGTTGAAGTTGAGCATCTCGATTAAACTTGTAGTCGTAGCCCGTAGGGAAGTTTATATCTGATATTGGCTGTGAATGAGATAAATGTTTAATATCATACTGATGACTGACAAGATAGCTCGAGTAGTGGCCAATAATGATAATTGATACGCTATAATATATCAATATACATTATATATAGAATAATGAGTTCTAGTAAAACTACGGGTGTAGATGTAGACAAATGAGAATGATGGAAAGCAACTGATGTAACTAAGATGAAATATATGCGCACGCCAACTATATTTACATTAGAAGGGTAAGGAATTTCGTTCGAAAGTGGAAAGGATAAACTAAGTTAAGTAGATCCAAAGGTTTCATCTAAACTTCTTCAGTTGATGATTCTTCTCAGTAACACAGCCAGAAGCAACCAATGAGGTTATCCATGCTTGATCAGACTTTACTGGTTCATCATCATCATTTCTATGCCAACTCCAAAACGCATGAGTTGAGTTCACTATCTTCAGTTCCCCGTGACCAAAACTAGCTTCCCGAAAAACTGACCATTCAGGCTGTGAGTTGTACCTATAAAATACAACAATCCTCTTAATTCATACTTATTTTATCTTTGAATGAAATATCTATTTCTCAATGTTATTGTGTTCAGTCCTGTGTCCAAACTTAATCAATGTCATTCATTTCTAAATTCGAAACCAAATCCAGCAAGAATCCAGTGCATGGGGCTTACGATATAAATTTGCATATTACTATTTAAATTTTATAAGTAATATGCATTTCAGAAATTTACCAATAAATAACAAAATGAATTTTTATGCATGTTTTATGGACAAATAGAATTTCTAAGAGTTCTACGAGTATAAAGAAATAAAATGTAAAGGTTGTAAGATTTAAACAACTGTCAAAAAATTATAAATTGCAGAATATTTGAACTAAAGATAATTGTAAGATTTCTTTTCCTTTTTTAGGAGAAAATTTATGACTGAGAGATGATAACGGGAAAGAGATATAGAAATAAAAAGATGAAAAACCAATTATAAGTTGAGGAAATAGAGTGATCCCATACTTGTGAGCTAAACCTTCTCGGTTTCCTCCATCTCCAATAGTTATATGCACAGCGCCGCAAGGATCGGATTTTCCAGCATTCACACGTTTCTGCCATAGAGTGAAAATGAATCAAAGGATACTCGAGGAGAATAAGGAAGTCAGCTATATAAAAAGGATCAAAATAATTTACCGAGCGTTCATAAGCATGGACATGACCAGCAATTACTAGGTCTGCACCAGCTGCATATAACAACGGCTCCATGGCAGTCATCATATCTGCACCTTCACCTTGATGAGCTTTATTACTATTGTACCATGGCACATGGAATACCACTACTAGCCATGGTGTTCTTTCCCTGTCCACCTTTCCAAGATCAGCCTATTGAACAAGAAAATTTCTCAGGCCAGTAGTTATATCATTTCTCATACAAAAACAAATAACATAACAAAACAAAGCAAGCCATAACAAACAAACAAGGGATTCCTGGTAGTGGATTGAATCCAGAGGAGAATTGAATGGTCAAATCCAATGGCACTAGTTGGGTTGGACATTTTTAACTATTAGAAGATGCCTTCTACAAAGAAGTTAAAAGCTCACGAACCTTCAACCATGCATATTGATCTGAGGATTCATCATAATCTGTGTATGATCCAAGCATAATCACATGAGTTCCAGCAACTTCAAAAGAATAATAGAGATTTGAACTTGATCCACTCTCCTTAAATGGCATCTTCCATCTTGCATTATAGGAGTCAAATGGAGGCTTCAATATCAATAAGTTCTCCTTTTCATGGTTCCCTTGAGTTACCATCCAAGGCCTTGCACTTGCAAGCGGCTCCACAAGCTCACCGAATGTATCCCACAGGTGCTGCAAGTAATCGGCATAGGATAGGTCACCTGGAAGCAGATGTACATCATATTTGCACAGATCAATGTGATCTAATGTTGACTTAGTCCATCCAGTTTGACCTAGATCCCCTGCCACTGAAAAAGTAATTGGCAACTGGGAAGGAGGTGTCTTCAGTTGAAACTCAGAACCTTCCCCTCCACATCGGTAATAATAAACAGTGCCAGCCTTTAGAGGCCCAATTACTGTATGGTGTATCTTTCCTGACTTGTAAAAAATATAACTATAAGAGGTGCTCTCTCCTTGAGAAATAGAAGTATATTCTCCTGGTGATGTTCCATATTCAACATAAGAAGGAGCAGAATGATCGTTAGTAATCCATGTGACTCTCATATGCTTGTCTCCTGCTAGGGAGATATGCACCTGCAAGGAAGTAGTGAAATATTGAAACAAAAGGAACTCAAACAACTCTAAAAAAAGGGGGAAAGAAAGAAATGTGGTAAGTTGATAGGCTGTGTTACACTCAATCATTCATCCGTATTCTTAACACTCTCCATTTATGGGCTAACCTACAAGCTTAAGCTAATAAGTTTCGGCATAATCATCATTTGTTCATATTCTTAACCAATCTATGTCAATAATCAAAACTAAAAACGTTACCAAATTCAAAAGAAAAAGAAATGATGACTGTTCTTAACCTAGAAAGCCGACGAAAGTTTTTCACAAACAAACACACAGATGAACAATAATAAATACATAGATTTAACTGGTCCCAGAAAATTGACAAAAAGCAACTAGAATTACTGTACAAAGAGAATTCTATTTAGGAGCGATTTGCGTAGAAGAATCAAGCTACAGAAAAATCAAGCATGGCTATGAAATGGATCTTCAAAAACCCTATACAACAACGACACAATCTCGATAGCACAAAGAAAGCTCAAGAAAAATGAAAATGAAAACCTGGTGGGGTTGAGAAGATGATTTCGAATTCCATGGAAAATGCAGAGTTTCGCGTGGTTGAGGACGAACATAATCAGCTCTTGGAGTGGAGATGATTGACAGGAAGAAGAAGAGGAAGAGGAAGATCGTTAGATTAGCTTCCATTTTTCACGCGAATTCGTTTGTTTGCTATCTAGAATTTCTTGAGAACACAGAAGAATCAAGAATGATTGAAGATAAATCCAATCTCTTTTTGAAAATTGTTTGTTTGTGTGAAAAGAAGAACAATTTGTCAAAAGATTGTCATTTAGCTTTTGTCTGCAAAAGTAAAAATTGTCATTTCTCATTCATACATTATAGTGGAGATATCCCATCCGTCACTCAAATTTTGGACCACTCAACTCAAAATGAGTTTGATTTAGTAGTAATGATATATATTTTCAATTTAAGAAATTGAAAATTCAATTTCCTATCTCAACGGTTGTGATAAAAAAAGAAAAATTTGGTAATCTATTTTCTAAAATAGAGACATTAAGGCCAACAAAAGCGTAGTTCGATTGGCATAATGTTCATACTAAATATCGTGATTTGAAGTTCGATTCCTCCACCTCACACTTTAATTAAAATAGAGATAGAGGAAAAATAGAGAGAACGATGAGATGAAAAACTTAAACCCAAAAGGGCAAGACCATATAGTCTAGCAAAATGGTTCGTTTGGATAGTTTACTGAAGTTGTTGAGAGTTGCATCAATCTTCATTATAAACTTTCAATTTCTATTGATTTGAATTAAAAAAAAAAAAAAAAAAGCCATATGAAAATCATCATAAATTCACTACTTTCAGTAAAATCAAGTTTGGAACGAAATTAAATTAAATTAATATAAAAATTAATTCATTAAATAATTTTGTCAATGCTACCATTCCAACAAAAATTGAGCTCTAGTTTTGTTTTTATTTGAAATGTTATCTATTTTATATCATATTTATGCATTATTACAATGAAAGCATGAGATTAGAGGAATACTTCTCAGGTTATAATAAAACTATAACGATCAGATTCCTTAAGACTTAAATTAAGTGTAACGATCCGCCTCCCTAGGATTTAAGCTAGGTCATTACTATAGACATGCATGCAAGAAATTCAAATTGACATCTTTTTGTAACTTAGTAAAAACCAAATAAATGGACCAAAGATAATTAATTTCATTAAAACCAAAATAACTTAAATTCAAGTAGTAGGATACCCACAAAGCCATAAAATAAAACTAGAAAATTTCCTTAAAAAGTCTAAACCACAAATACCAAATCCTTAGGTTTAAATATCAAAACTAAAAATAAAAAACATAAAAAACCTAAAAATATGAGCGAAAGCATATGACTGGTCCTAATGGCTCGATCATAGATTCCGCTTGTCATTCGCCGGCGCGTCCTTAACCTTACCTGAAAAAAATATATATGAAAAGGATGAGTATAAAAAACTCAGTAAATAACCTCACTACCGGAGTCAGGTTAAGCATTTATGTCCAAAAAATGTTGTTGGGATTGGTGTCTTAAATCTCCATTTAATCTCGTAGTTTGTAAACTTTGTATAAATATATTGTTGTTAATAAAATAAGTATTATTTTATAAGCATATACTCAATCCAATAACTAAGATCCGAGGTTATTTCATGTAATTTAAACAAGTATGTAGAGACATACAAGTGGATCTTGTTTAAATAATAATCTAAACGGTCTGTAGTAGATGGATAAGGCTGAGTACCTTATTTTGATGACAATACGGATACAACCCGCTTTGTAGGTGTTACAAGTGTTGTAAAGTGATACAAATGGTTTGATCCTGATCATTCATGTGGAGACATGTGAGTGGGGGTATCCTATACAAAGAGTTTGTATAAAACTGGACCATGAAATGATTAGTCTCTTTATATAACGTCGTTAATAATAGAGACTTACATTTCACTAGGATGACGATGGGTGACATGACCGAAATCTTGAGTGAGTTGTGAACTCTTGATCATGAAGGCGGTCCTTTGATTTGTATGGGTGAGCGTGGCCAGATTGCCAACTCAGGAAGCCTACCAACTAACTCCTTCCCTTATGCAGGGGCAAGTAGATAAATTGTTCCCTTAAAGGTTGATTCCGAGTCTTGAACATAGTGGCCACACTCTCTCCTGGTCCGAGATGGACTTAGTCATAGTTAGACTATGACTTCTTGTTCATTACAGGAATCAGTGGTACTTAAGGAGTTAGATGTAACTACAGGGACAAAACAGTATTTTGGTCCAACTTTACTTACGAGCAATTTGTGAAGGGTCATCGCACTGTTGATTGGTTATATCCAATAGACACAAAAATTAATTTGTAGTGCAAAGAATGCAGCTGTCGGTCTTTAGTGGAGTGATTAGCAGTTAACAGATGTTGGGTAATTTAATTAAAAAGTTTAATTAATTATTCGAGTACATTGAAGCTTCAATCTACAGGTCCATAAGGTCCCCTCTATAGCTCAACAGGGATTTAAATCGAGGATTAATTTGAAGTATTCAAATTAATTAAGGGAATTAATTATATGTGATATAATTAATTAACTTGATTATATATGCGATATAATTAATATAATGTATTTGATATATTACAATTTAAGATAATATGAGAGGAATTCGAATATGATTCAAATACCAATTATATGAATGAAATTCATGTAATTAAATATAAATATAATTTATCTTGAGAGGAATTAAATATTTGGATATGATCCAAATATCAATTATATGGATGAGGTTCATATAAGTGAATTTTGTTGGGTTGTGTGTCCTAAAACTCGCAGTTTGTAAAGTTAAACACATTCTATTATCAATAAAGATATTATTCAACATTTCTTCAATAAAGTTGTTATTGAATCTTTAAATTGCATACATACAGTCTAAATTCAATAAACTAAGATCCATGGCTATTGGTTGAATACTTGAACTTTATGCAGAGAC
Source organism: Benincasa hispida (assembly GCF_009727055.1). Lineage (NCBI taxonomy): Eukaryota > Viridiplantae > Streptophyta > Magnoliopsida > Cucurbitales > Cucurbitaceae > Benincasa > Benincasa hispida. Next base: position 52,352,743 of record NC_052357.1, read on the forward strand.
ATAAAGATGGATCAAGTTCGAGTAAATAGCCAAAATGGTTTATAGTATACGAATAAGGTTGGGTGCCTTGTTCTAGTAACACTATTGGATGCGGTCTACTCTGTAACGGTTACGAGTTTTGTAAGATACTACAAACAAAGTGATTCTTATTCGTTCAGGTATTGACATGAGGAGTGGAGGCGTCCTATGCAATGAGTTTGCATAAGATCAGACCAAGAAATAAGTCACTATTACTTTATAGACGTTTTTCTTAGATAACCTAGGCAACTCAATCTTAATCTTGAGTTAACAATGAACTCCTGTTTATTCGGGATTATCCTTAGATTTGCATAGGTGAGGGTTGGCTTAATAGCGTTGGCTTAATAAGCCTCCCATTTCAGGGGTAAGACCGAGTAGATAGCTGGGGATATAGGGTGTAAGACGGAATTCACACCTACCCGATTTAGGGATAGGAGAAAGTATTGGGGTTGATGCCCTAAATCTTGTAGGGTCCTATAGTTTGTAAACACGTGTATGAACAAACAGTTTTGTAATTTATAATATGAGATATTTTATTCACTTCAGTCTATGAAATATGAGATATTTTAGTTGCATTAACCACAAACCAATAAACTAAGATCCATGGCTATCGTTGTAATTTAAGCATGTATGTGGAGACATATAAGTGGATTGTGCTTTAAGTGATAACCTAAATGGTCTATAGTATATGGATAAAGGAGGGAAACCTTATTCTAGTGACGCTACGAATGTGATTCGTTTTATAGAAGTTACAAGTGTTGAAAAGTACTACAAATGGTCTGATCCTGACCATTTATATATTAGACATACGAGCGGGGATGCACTATACAAAGGAGATTGTATAAGACCGAACCACAAAATGTTTAGTCTCGTTATATAACATTGTTTATGACAGAGACTTTCATTTTACTACGATGTCCATAGATAACATGACCTTAATCCTAAGTGAGTTAGGAACTCCTGCCTATGAGCGTGGTCATTTGATTTGCATGGGTGCTAATGGCCAGATTGCCGACTCAAACCTACGACTTTGGGGATTCGTCTGATTAAGGAGCTAGGAACTCAGCTACACAAGAATAAATTCAATCCTTCCCCAAAACAAGGATAGGTAGATAAATTGCTCCCTTAAGGGCTGATTCTGTGGCTTGAACAATGTGGTGCCACACCTTCTCTTGGCCCGAGAAGGGTTTAATCATAATGGGACTATGATGTATTGTTCATTAAGGAATCAGTGGTACTTAAGGAGTTAGATGTAACTACAGGGAAAAAACGGTAAACTGGCCCAAATGTACTTACGAGCGATTTGTGAAGGGTCATCGTACTGTTAATTGGTTTTATCCAATGGACACATAAATATATATGTAGTACAAAGAGTGCAGCTGTCGCTCTTTAGTGGAGTGTCAGGCAGTTAACGGATGGTGGATATCGTGATTAAAGAGTTTAGTCAGTTATTCACGTACCGTTGGAGCTTCAAGCTACAGGTCCATAAGGTCCCTTTGATAGCTCAATGGATTCATGTTAAGAATCAGTTTTTGGGTTAGTTTGAAGTGTTCAAATTAACAAGAAGGAATTTGATTATATATGATATAATTAAATTGATTCAATTATATGTGATATAATTGATTTAATGTATTTGATACATTATTTGATTGGAGAAATTAATATAAATATAATTTATATTAAATGTCATAAAAGAGAAAAATAACTATGGTTTATATGTTACATATGATGTGATATTAAAACTATGGGTTTTAAATACAATATGATAAATTAGTTATTATATTTATTTATAATAAATTAATTATAAAATAATTGATTTCGTTTTTCTCCAATAACCAACTTAGTGGTTGGTTATAGACAGTTTTGGCAACCGAATAGATAAAAGTGAAAATTGTTTTAATTTTCAAGGATCCACACGTAAATAGCAAAAAGTTATATGATACCTTTGAGAGAGTAAGCGATCGATCGAGGATACTATACGACAATGACTCACTTGCTAAACGATCGAGTACATAAGTCTATACGATAGATTTCTTTCTTCTCCCACTACTTGATCGTCTACCCGATCGTCCAGTTACTCCTTCCCTTTTCCAAATTCATATAGAGCTCACATCTTCTGGATTCTCATATTGAGAATACCAAGGTGGCCTCATGGTAGTGTCAAGTTTCTATTCGAGGGTCGAGGATCGAGTTTCACTCGTTGCTGTTCGAGGATTTTCCAGAGGCGTGTTACGTTCGTGCTGTGGGACGCGTTGCTGAGTTCGATCGAGGAAATACTATAAGAAAAGGTTCTTCAAGGGTATGTTTACTCGATCCCTTTGTTTTTCCTTTGTAGCATGTCGTAATTTACTCATTATGCATAACTGTTGTTGTTTGATTGAAAATGTCTTATTCTTTCACAATGGGGTTTGGAACGATCTACTTCTGCTCATTGGTTCTCTAGATTAAGAGTTCTTGTAGAAAAGTTGTTCTCTTAAGTACTGAATCTAAGTCTTGAACAAGGGGTGCTACCTTCTCACTGGCCCAAGAGGGATCCAGTTTAGTGCTTGAATCATAAACCAATTGTTCATTAGAGGATCCGTAGGAACTTAAGGAACAAGACGTAATATTAGGGGTAAAACAACATATTGACCCAGCCGCTATTACGAACAACCTGTGAAGGGTTGACTTACTGGTTATGGTTAAATCATATGGACACAAATACATCTATAATGAGGAGAGTGCAACCATCGAGCTATAATGGTGCGACTTGATGATTAACGAATACTGATTAATACAGTCTAGCCAATTAATCTTATATCGTTGGAGCTCATGATTTGTAGGTCCATAAGGTTCCTCTACTAGCTTGTAAAACAAGAACACCTTGAATTATTAAATTAAGTGAATTTGGATATCAATTTGAATTGTTCATATTGAATTTCAATTTGAATTCAATTTGAAAATGTTCAAATTGAAATTAGGGTTTGAATTTGAATAGGTTCAAATTCGAATTAGGGTTTGTATGATTATATTTGATATAATTAACGTTTAATTTATTGAAATTAAACGAAATTGGAGAGTTTATAATATTTAAATATTGATTTAAATATTAATTACATGAATAGGATTCATAGGTATGTGATCAATTTAATATTTGATATTAAATTAATTAATTAATTAAATATGTTTAATTAATTTCCAATTTTAATCCAATTTAAGAAATTGGATTTTGTTTTTCAAATTTGATTACTAATGAATTAATCAAATCAAATTTTAGTTAATTAAATAATTAACTGAAATTTGAATTTAAAATTTGAGAAAAATAGAAATTTTGTAAAAATGGAGAAAGTGGGGTTTTCCAACATTTTCTCCATGCATGAGGTGTTCTTCATGCAATGACACACAATTCCACTTCCTTCTTCAAGCAACTGCTGGCAATGTTGTTGCTGATCAGTGCTTGCATGGAGAAGAGTGATAAAACACTTTGAATTGAAGAGGAAGAAGGAGTGCTTTGAGCTAAGAAATGAGTTTCTGAACTCAACTTCTTCTTCCACTCAAAACCCAAAAAACTAACTTCACAAATTCACTCAAATTCGAGTTTCACCACTCAAATTCAAGGCTGAGAATAGTAAAGAAGATCTCTTGGTGGTTCACTAACAATTTGGAGCTGAATTAACATGAAGAGCAGCTTGGATTTGGGAGAGTTCAACAAAGGTAAGTTCATTTTGAAACCTTCTTGTGTTTTTCTGAAAATGCATGCTTTAAAACTCAAATTAAATGTAATTAGAGTACTTATTGATTCTATCTGTTTCATTGCATGCTCGTGTATTCCATCAATTGGTATCAGAGCGTGATTTAAGCACTCAATTAGTGTTAATTTGAGTTTTGGTGGGTGAATTTCTAAAATTGCATGTTTATGGATTAATGTGGATGTTTGCCAGCTTTGGCATTAGATTTCTCTTTGATTTCCAAGTTAAAGTTGTAATTGGCTCTTGTTTGATGAGCTTAAATGTGTGCTTTAGAGTATATAATTTATTTGGAATCATTAGAGTCCAAATTAGGTTGTAATTTGGAGATTGAAGAAAGCAAGGTCGAGGAAATTTTTTTGCAGAACTACTTCTGTCCAGGCAGCGTTGCAACGTTGTTCTTTGTGGTTGCCTAGATTGTGGTGTTCTTTCCACAGTGTCGCAACGCTAGGATGCAGCGTCCCGACACTGTTCATCCTAGCCAGTGAGAGAATGACTGGAGCTAGCAAGATCGAGTGAGATTTCGAGCGAGGATCGAGATTTTGATCGAGCGAACGAGATTCTGGTTGAGTAGCGAGTTTCAATCGTTGACCAAGTGAGGAATCCGTTTTGAATTGATTTGACTGAGTGAGGATAAACGACGATTGGTTTTCTTCAATTCCAGTCTGGTTCAGCTCAAATTCGGTCCGATTCATCCATTTTTGGACCGATTCCACCCATTTTGATGCCTTGGAGGTTCGGTTCGAGCGATTTGGGTCTTGTTTGGGTTGGTTCGAGCAGTTCTACACCAATTTGAAGTTGTTTTTGGACTGATATTGTAATAATTTTGTTATATGTTTGCTTAGAATGCCAAAGTTGAGCCATATCAGTATTATTTAAATAGTTATTCATGTGATTTATGTTGTATTTAATTTTAAACATGTTTGTGCATATCGTATGCTATTTAGATTTAAAATCTCACCATAGGAAGTATGTTTCATGCGTAATATATATGTTATAAATTGTTATAATGTATAAAATGCATGTTTAGGATTTCAGTTATTTAATATAACTGTTATATTAAATTGGAATGCCTTTGATGTATGTTGTGGATGTAATAACATGTCTAATTTTTATAAGTTGTTATAAAATTGAGTTAGACATTAAAATCCATAACAAAGATAAGCTGCATGCTCAAGTAGGTTAATCACCCATTTTAATAAGTTAAAATAGGTTGACATCTTGTAAAACGTGGTTGCAAACTCAACTGGTATATAATCTTGTCTAAGGTTGGAGGTACTTAAGTTGACGGTCTACAAAATACCTCCTACCTGGGGAATATGGCCGAATAACTGAGCATCGTTAACCAGTTTTATAAGCAAACGTGAGCAGTGTGAGGTAATAAAATAGTTTATCACCTAGACATCGTAGGTTTAAATCTATTTATAAGTGTTATACTTGGATAAACCAAATAGACTTAGGGTTGTTTAATTAGTCGAAATAAACGTAAGTATAAATTTACCCAAATTAATAGTAAAACACTTCAGTGGGAATTTAACAACTTATATGATAACATTATTAGAACACTTCAGTGGGAGATTAATAACATATACGATACGTTATTTTTAGCTCTCATGTCTTTAAGAATTCACAATCGAGATTTAAGCGGTACTCATGTCACCCTGGAAGTGACCTCCATTCAGAAAGTATTTGCATAAATCAAAGATTCAGGTGAATAAGGGGAAGTCGTTCAAATAAAAATCAAGTATATGATACATTGATTTCAACTTTCACGTCCCTACAAAATTTACATTGTGTGATCCATATAGTGCTTCGTGTCGATTATACCTCGACTGCTCCATTCGGAAAATGTTTGTATGGGTCAAAAGCAAGGTGAATGGGGAAAGTAGTTCATAGTAAGTGGGTGAAGGATATGTGTCAATGTATCCTACGCTCTCTTCCATTAGTTTGGACCGTTAAATTCCTATATTGTGCCTGCTGGTTTGCTTTAGGCGGCCCTTACTGGTCGTTTAACAACGGCTATCCCCTCGGAGGGTTGTAACATAGGATTTGAAACAACTTAAATTCCAGAAATGGATAGGATTTATTAGGTCCATTCCCAACCTTGACTCTCCATTTCGGTAGCATCGTTGGAGCTGACCTTTGAGGTTTGAAAATAGAGGGTTACACGTATAGAATTACTAAAGTGTTAGTAATTTCTGACTGAAAATGGTAACTGAACAACTACAGGAATAAGAGTTATTCTGGAGATAGTTTTTGGTCAAAATTATTTTGCTTTAATGAAGAAGTATTTGACTGCCCCTCGGTAGCACTTATTTTGACTCACTATAGTATTGTTGCAAATAAATAACGGTTATGGGTACATTATTACTTGTTTTGCTAAAACTTGATTTTGGATTTAGGTGCAATTTTACTAAATTAGAATTTATTTAAAATTTCAGCATGTCGAATTCTTCTAGAATAATTCCTCCCGAATTAGTTAATAGTAAAATCGAATCAACGTACAAATTACTAGTAGTTGATGGTTCTAAAAGAGTTTTAACAGAGGATTATCCTCTATCTCCCAGTTCATATAAAGTTTTGAACGATGTTGATCAGAATGCAAAATTTGAACAACAAGATGAATATGATTTACTTGTTATCGAAGTGTGTTTAGTGGAAAACGCTAAAACCTGGATAATAGATTCAAGTGTCGCTAATCACATCTATACTTTCTCATAGGAAACGAGTTCCTGGAGACAGTTGACAGAAGGCGAAGCAATCTTTAAGGTAGGGACCGGGGAGGTTGTTTTAGCTAAAGCAGTGGGAGATATGAAGTTAAGATAGATACATTTTACTTAAAAATGTTTATTACATTCCTTCTATGAAAAGGAATTTAATATCTATCTCTTATTTGTTGGAACAAAATTACAAGGTTTCTTTTTAAAATAATGAAGTGTTCATTACTTCAAAGAATGTCAAAATTTGTTCAGTAAAATTAGAAAACAACTGAAACTCATAATAAGAAAAGGAAAGTCTCTCCAAATGTCTATCTTTGGCACTTGAGACTAGGTCACATAAATCTCAATAGGATTGAGAGATTGGTTAAGAATGATCATCCAAATAAGTTAGAAGATAGTTCTTTATCGCCATGTGAATCCTGTTTTTAGGGTAAAATGACAAAGATTTTTTTTCTGGAAAAGGTCTTAGAGCTAAAGAACCCTTAGAACTCGTACATTCAGACCTTGCCTTATGAATGTTAGAGCTAGATGAGGGTATGAATATTTCATCAGCTTTGTTGATGACTATTCAAGGTATGGGCATATTTACCTAATGTACCAAAAGTATGAAACATTTGAAAAGTTTAAAGAGTATAAGGTTGAGGTTGAGAACCATTTAGGTAAAAAGTTTAAAACACTTTGATCAGATCGAGGTGGTGAATATATGGACTTGGAATTCCAAAACTATTTGATAGAACATGGAATCTAGTCTCAACTCACAGTGCCTGACACATCTCAGTAAAATGGTGTGGTAGAAAGAAGAAATTGAACTTTGTTGGACATGGTTTGTTCCATGATGAGTTATGCCCAGTTACCAAGTTCTTTTTGGGGTTATGCAGTTCAAACTGCATTGTATATTTTGAACATGGTACCCTCGAAAAGTGTTTCTGAAACACCTTACGAGCTCTGGAGATGACGTAAAGGAAGTTTACATCACTTCAGAATCTGGGGTTGCCCAGCACACGTGTTGGCGCAAAATCCAAAGAAATTGGAATGCCATTCCAAAGTATGCCTATTTGTAGGTTACCCTAAAGAAACAGAGGGTGGTTACTTTTACGATCCTCAGGAAGACAAAGTATTTGTATCGATAAATGCAACTTTCTTGAAGGAGGATGATAGAGCTCAAAGCCTATGTCTTTAATAAGCCTCGGGTTTGGCCAAAAGAAAATTTATAATAAACCAAACTACTCCTATCACTACTAAAACGTAGCAATAGTGGTAAATCCGAGTCGATCCACATAGAAGCGCGATTGGTTTCGTTGAGTTAATTTTCTAACCAGAGCGATAAATTGGGGTTTTCGTGTGGAAGAGATAACATGTGCGAAATTAAAATAAAAGGATAAATGTAATCTAGGATAGAAGTCTATCTAATTTCTAGAGCAAATGAGAGTTCCTATGCAATTTCTTTCATTAGGCACCAATTAATTATGCTGAATTTGTCAATCCCTCAACCTATTAGAAATTCTAATAGCCCAATTAGCCCAATTCGATGTTAAACCAAATTAGCCCTAATTCAATTTACAACTTTTCCTTCTTAGCGACATACAAGTTAAAATTGAATTGCATTACGAAAAGGTTCAATTGTTGAGACATACTACAAGCCGGAAAGCCATATCTTGTAGCATGATTTATTTGGAAAGATCATACTAGGGCATACATGAGTTTGGCCAGAAAAAGTCTAGAACCTAAATATGCGATCCTAATACTTGCAACTAAATCAATCAATGATGCATAGACTAGAATGATTTTGCAAATAAGAATATCAACAAATTAATTTGTCAGAAGAATTTATCGAAACTCTATTAATATTAAAACAAATCCAACCAAAGAATTCACAAGATTGCAGTTAAATTAATTAAGAAACCTTCAAGAAATTAAACATAGGGCTCTTGCTCAAAGAAACTAGATAGGAATTACCTCTTAATTCATAGACAAATTTGAGATACACATCCGTTCCATTGATTACAACCCAAAACAAAATAAAAACTAACCTAAAGATATTGAAAATTGAAGGAAAAGGAAGAAGAATGAAGATTAACTTCGGCATCCATCGATTTGGTCTCCAAAATTCAGCATATTTTGACCTAAAGACGAAGGGAGGATTTATAGGAAAGATCGCAGCGTCGCAACACTAAAAACAGCGTTGCAACGCTCACTTGCACGCATACTAACCGTGTTCGTTCGTCAAAGTTCATAGCATTGCGACGTTGTAAAGCAGCACAGTGTCGCAACGCTGCACATTCTGCCTTAGAGCGTCAAGCTAGTGTTGCAACGCTGTGATAGTGTAGTGGCAGTTTCATAATTTTTACTATTTTAAAGCCTGGCAGCTTAAATCACCTCCAAATTACTTCAAATAAGTACTGTTTGTCTCTGATTTCTTGGTTCTACCTCTTCAGTGCGTGATACCTACAAAATAAGACAATAAACACATAAAATCCATTAACGAGCCTAAATTAAGCTAAGAATAATAGCTCTTTTTTAGAGCTAACAAACACCCCTAACTTAATTCTTGCTTGTCTCAAGCAAGACATAACAAAATATAGGTATGAAACTTAGGATGCAAATGAGCAACTCGAATCTTAAGGCTAAAGATAACAAACTCTTCTCAAAGAAAGGGTCTTTCAAATGCATGCACTTAATCAAGAAATTTAAAATTAATTCTCTATGCCCCACATGTGTGTGCACTTAGCCAATCCTATCTAGGTCTCTACTTGTTGGGGTTGACGCCCTAAAGTCTCGTGTTCTGTAGTTTGTAAACAGTATGTACGAACACTTGTGTTGTTAATATATGATATTTACTTCACATCTTGTATTTTGCTCGGTTAATTATTTTATTTGCTTTACCACAAACCAATAAACATAAAATCCCCAGTTATCTGTATGGTGACTCAAGCATGTATGTGGTGACATACAAGTGGATCATGTCTTGAGTGATAACCAAAATGGTCTGTAGTATATGGATATAGGAGAGAAATCTTATCCTGGTAACGCTACGGATGCGGCCCGCTTCGTGGAATGGTCACAAATGTTGTGATTTGTCACAGACGATCTGATCCTAATCATTCGTGTTGGGACATGCAAGTGGGGCATCCCATACAAAGAGTTTGTATAAGACCTAACCACGAAGTGTTAACGTCTCGTTATATAGCACCGTTCATGACAGAGACTTCACTTCACTAGGATGACCATAGGTAACATGACCTCAATCCTGAGTGAGTTGGGAAGTCCTGCCATTGAGGGTAGTCCTTTGATTTTATGGGTACGAGTGGCCAGGTCGCCGATTCAAACCTTACCATTTTTGGGATTCATCTGATTTGGGAGCTGGGAACTCAGCTGCACAAGATGGAATTCACTCCTTCCCCGAGGTAGGGGTAAGTAGATAGATGGCTCCCTTAAGGGCTGATTCTGGGCTTGAATGATGTGGGCACACACCTTCTCCTGGCCCAAGGAGTGTTCACGCATAGTTGGACTATGTTGTATTGTTCATTAGAGAAATCAGTGGTACTTAAGGAATGAGATGTAACTATAGAGGCAAAACGGTAAATTGACCCAACTGTACTTACGGCATCTGTGAAGGGTCATCGTACTCATGATTGGTTATATCCGATGGACACAGAATATATCTGTGGTAAGAAGAGTTCAGTTGTTGGTCTTTAGTGGGAATGCCTGATAGTTAACGGATGGTGGATCTCGTGGCTAAAGAGTTTAGTCAGCTATTCACGTACGTTGGAGCTTCGAGCCATAGGTTCATTAGGTCCCCTGGGTAACTTGGATAAAGTCGAGAACCAGTATTTGGGTTAATTTGAAATGTTCAAATTGACGAGAGGGAGTTCGATTATTATATGATATAATTTGACTGGTTAATATATTATTGATATAATTGGAAAATGTATGAGAAACATTATTATGGAGGAAATTAGATATAAATATGATTTATATCAAGTAGAGGAGAAAATACTATAGTAGATATGTGATATCAAACTATAGGATATAAATAATAATAAGATTATATTAATTAATTAATTAATTGATTAATTATATGATTAATTAATCCTTTTTCCACGTTCGGACGTGGGTAGTGGGCAGCATCGGTTATGGTAACCGATGAGTTAAAAATGAAAAAAGTTTTCATTTTGGATCGTGCATTTGATAATCCGTCAATTCGCCCAAAAGAATTCGGAAGCACGCGTTGGTGAAAGAAAACGATCGCTTGAGAGCCTATGCGATAGCATTCTCCGCCTAAACGATCATATACCTCGCGCCTAAACGATCGCACACTGTCGCCTAAATGATTAGATAGCTTCTCTAAACGATCTTATAGTGTGTCGATTTAGCTAAACGATCGTATACCTTTTCCTAAACGATTGTTCAGCAAATCCTACACGATCGTGTAGCTCCTCTATGCGATAAGCACTTCTGCTATACGATAGCGTTGTTTTCTCTCCTACTTGCTTATCGCCTACACGACTCGTTTTTCCTCCATCCTCTACCAAATTCACCAAAGCCCACCCTTTGGGTTTTCACTATGAGAATACCGGGGGCTCATTAGTGGTAGTGTCGTCCCCGTTGCCGCATTCGTGTTCACGTTGATCGTGTTGTTGCAGTCGACGTTCCCGCCGGGCGTTGGTAGATCTGTTGGAGGGTTTTCGCTGCATTGGAGTTCCAGAGTGTGAAGATAGTCTTCAACTGGTATGGAATTCTATCCCTATTATTTATCTTGTTCGGAGTATGCCGATAATTAGATTTATTTGCATAACTGTATGGGTTGAATGTATATAATTTGTATTTCGGTCACGGTGAGATCAGAGCGATCTAAACACGCTCATAGAACTCTTGGTATGAGATCCTTCACTACTAGCCTGAAAAAGTTTTATTCAGACCTCAACTCATTTTCCTCCTACTCTGGCTCGGAGGATCAAGAATTAAGCTCCCTAGCCTCAAGGTAGCAATGAAACACTTAAGCGAACCAAACCCTTTATTATTATTATTATTGTTATTATTATTATTATTTATTTCACTTTTATACACACGAAAGAGGAAACCTTATCTAGACACATCGTCTTCGTTTTGGCTTGCCCATACGGGTGTCATGCGAATCATCCAACTATGAGCAATGTCTCCTAACAAAATGCCGAAGCTTACTCATTCCTTGGGGTTCTTTAGCTCAGAGGGAAACTACGGGTGTCATAGCCGCTCCAGGTCAATCATAACCCAAGAAAGAGGAGTAATCCCCTTAAAAAATATCATACAAACTTTCTTTTACTCTACAACATGCATTCCTTTTAATTAGCAAACCATAGGCTTTTACATTACAACACAAGAGTTTGGAAAAAACCTAAGCATGCATTACTAGGTTGAGCTTCAGATACTTAACAACCCTCATCTAGAACTTTCGGAGTGACAACAAGCGTCTGGATCAAATAATCCAATCCTAAGCATTCAAAACTACAAATAAGACGGCTATATGCTCAAAATATGCAAGGGAATCAAGAAAATTTTTTAATTTTAGCCCAAAATCATGCATACACTCTATGAACCCTAAACAGGTCGAAGAGAGAGTTATCTAAATTCTATCACAGAAAGTCATCATCACAATACATGTATCATAAAAATCATATCAACAGTTCAACCACAAAGTCCGAGCTCAGGTGCTCAAGGACTTGCCAAACATGCATATATAACTACCACACCCAATTTTAAAACGATACATTGTCTCCAATATATCTCTAATCTAAACCCAATGAAAATAAAGGCAAGGGAATAGAAAACCTCCCCTGAAAACATAGTCACGCACGAGATAGTGGTGGTCGTAGTCTCGCCTAAAAAATATGCTCCTCACCTCTAGGTCATCCCTACAAAACAAAAACAAAAATAAATCTAATTTAGAAAACAAATAAAGAAAACAATAAATTTTTCACCTGGCTCCCTTCAGGAAGGGAAAATTTTTTACGTCGGTTGCTCGACGTGACCTATCCTCTATCAAGGTATAAAGAAATTCTTGTATTTCTTTGGTACCTTCTTGGATGAGTCGATATAGCCAGGTAAAGCTACAAGGCCCTTCATCTTTTGAAGAGAACTAGATAGGTTGAATTTGGTATTTTTCATATTAGTAAAAGGAAATAAAATAAAAGACTCAAGAACTGACTCTGCAGAAAATAAAGACTCTAACTCAACTGACTTGTGAGGTGAAGACGAGCAAAATTCAAAAATAAGAGGAATACCGGTACAAAGAACAGGGTGAGGCTTGTGAGCCTCTGACTCTTTTACCTAAAATTCTTCCAAATTAAGCCCATACTCATACTTAACCTCACTGACTCGTTCTTGATGTGGCAAAAGATAAACCTCATCATCCGAATTGGTCCACGCATATTCTATCACAAGGTCGAGCTCAGTGTCACAGACGCGAGATGGCTCTAAATGATATCCTACGCTCTTAGAAACGTCATTAGTATGATCACACATTAAATAATCCAATGCCTTACCTTGCTAAAAAATTTGAGGGACTGTCTATTCTGTAGGATCATCTATGTTCATATCACCGTTGGTCACCTTGGCATCCTTGGAGGGTGATTCATAAGACTCCTTCAGTTTCCTAACTGATTCAGCGATCTGAGCGATTTAGTCACTCAAACACTGAATTTCAGCTCTGACCTCATGTTTAAAATAGTGGTCGTCCTGCTAGAAATTGATGGGTTTTTTATAATAGTAGGAGCGTTCCTACACAAACTCACTAGAGCGATTAGAAAGTTCCCTAACTATATCCTCTAAATAAATACTTGTGTGGGTAGACTGATATGGCATTGGCAATGGTGCTTGGCTAGCCAACTCCCAAGGAGGATGACATCCACACTCAGAGTCGTGAGAATTCTGAACTTGCATATTAGACAAAGCTTGCACAATAGAGGTTAGTTCATAAATTTGATCTCTAAGATCACGAATCTCTCTTACCTTTGTTGATTCCCATTGCTTCACATATGGAAATCTATACCTGTTGATATTTCCTGGCACAAAAGACTAAATAGACATAAAAAAGGAAACAAATCAAAAGCAAAAGAATACTCTAACTAGAAATTTAACTAACGAAACATTAATGGCCTCTCGGCAACGGCACCATTTTGACAGAGCCTGAAGCCTATGTCGTTAATAAGCCTCGAGTCTGGTTAAAAGAAAATTTATAATACACCGAACTATTCCAATCATTACTAAAACGTAGCAACAATGGTAAGTCCGAGTCGATCCATAGAGAAACGTAATTGGTTTCGTTGAGTTAATTTTCTAACCAGAGCGATAAATGGGGGTTTTCGTGTAGAAGAGATAACATGTGTGAAATTAAAATAAAAGGATAAATGTAATCTAGGATAGGAATCTATCTAATTTCTAGAGCAAAAGAGAGTTCCTATGCAATTTCTTTCATTAGGCACCAATTAATTACGCTGAATCTGTCAATCCCTCAACCTATTATAAATTCTAATAGCCCAATTAGTCAAATGTGATGTTAAACAAAATTAGCCCTAATTCAATTTACGACTCTTCCTTCTTAGCAACATACAAGTTAAAATTGAATTGCATTACGAAAGGGTTCAATTGTTGAGACATACTACAAGCCGGAAAGCCATATCTTGTAGCATGATTTACTTGGAAAGATCATACTGGGGCATACATGAGTTTGACCAGAAAAAGTCTAGATTCTAAACATGCAATCTTAATACTTGCAACTAAATCAATCAATGATGCATAGGCTAGAATGATTTTGCAAACAAGAATTTCAACAAATTAATTTCTTAAAAGAATCTATCGAAACTCTATTAATATTGAAACAAATCCACCCAAAGAATTCATAAGATTGCAGTTAAATTAATTAAGAAACCTTCAAGAAATTAAAAACAAGGCTCTTGCTCAAAGAAACTAGATAGAGATTACCTCTTAATTCATAGATAAATCTGAGATACACATCCGTTTCATTGATTACAACCCAAAACATAATAAAAACTAACCTAAAGATACTGGAAATTGAATTAAAAGGAAGAATAATGAAGATTAACTTCGGCCTCCATTGATTTGACCTCCAAAATTCGGCATATTTTGACCTAAAGACGAAGGGGAGTATTTATAGGAAAGATCGCAGAGTCACAACGCTGAAAATAGCATTGCAATGCTCACTTGCGCGCGCTCTAATCGTGTTCGTTTGTCAAAGTTCACAGCGTCGTGACGCTGTAAAGCAACATTGCAATGCTACACATTCTGCCTTAAAGCGCCAGGATAGAGCGTCATGCTAGCGTTGCAACGCTGTGACGTGTAGTGGCAGTTTCATAATTTTCACTATTTTGAAGCCTGACAGATCAAATCACCTCCAAATTGCTTCAAATTAGTCTTGTTTATCTCTGATTTCTTGGTTCTACGTTCTCAATGCATGATACCTACAAAATAATACAACAAACACATAAAATCCATTAAATTAAGCTAAGAATAATAACTCTTTTTGAGAGCTAATAGAGGACCACATGAAGAAACATCAACCTCGCAGTAAGCTAGTAATAGAAGAAATGTCTAAAGAAATGATAAAATACATCAGCAAGAGTTGTTGATAGAGCAGATTCATCAACAAGAGTTGTTGATGAAACCGGTACTTCACATCCTTCTCAAGAGTTGAGAATGTTGGGTTTTATGTACTAAAACTCGTAGTTTTTAAAAAGTTAAACATTTTCTATAGTCAATAAACTGGATAAGTCTGAACCGAACCAGCCAAAAACACTTTGAGGTTGAACCGGATTGGACCCCAAGAAAACTAGTCGAGCCAATTGCACTCGATCCAACCTCAAAGTCTTGCTAAGGTCGATGGTGTAGTGCTGAAGGCAATCGTCTAACACCATCGCCTTGTGTTGAGAAGAGGTACACGATCGCTTAGTGTCATCTGTCTATCGCATAAAGCAATCGTTTAGCTCTTGGGTAGAACTAAACGATCACTTAACACCATCGCCTAGCGCTTCATGTCATCATTTAGTGTCCGCCGCAACTAAACGATCACTTAGCTTTATCGCANCTAAACGATCACTTAGCTTTATCGCATAGAACAACATCGCGTCGTTTAGCGTCGTAGGTACATGATCGTTTAGTTCCATCACATAGAAGTTGAATGCATTGCTTAGCGCCACAACTAAACGATCACTTAGAGCTATCACATAGCACTTCATCGCATCGCTTAGCGCACGCCGCAGCTACACGATCGTGTAGTGCCATCGTATAGCACCTCTAACACATCATTTAGATCCCACGCAAAAGCTAAACGATCGTGTTGTGCTATCATATAGCATATCAACACATCGTTTAGCTCTCGTAGGTACATGATTGCTTAGCATCCAACATCACAACGATCAGTGCCTATTGCTATACGATCATCTAGCTTTTCTTCACATCGTGTAACGTCTGAAACTAGAAGATCACTTAGCAATTGAACCTCAACAACGATTTTGAGCAGAAGCTGAAAACATTGGAACAGCAGCTCGACCTCCTTCACTTGTTTCTTCAATTACATCTTAATTTCAACTCTAATGACTCTAAATAAATTACAGACTCTTGCTAACACATTAAACCTCACCAAACAAGAGCCCATTACAAATTTAAATGAGAAATTAAAGAGAATAAAATGCCAAAACTCAGAAAACTATATCAGCACATCAATTTCATATAACTCATATAAAACACCCACCACACCAAAATTAAACCGAATTGAATGCTTATATGATGCTATGATACTAATTGTAGGAATGTATCAGCAACAACGAAAACAACAAGGATCATTTAAGCACTCTAATTCATTAATTTTGGCAAAATATAAAGCATGCTCTTGTAGAAAACAAGTGAGTTTTATGGCATACCTTTGTATAACCTCTTCAAAGCATCAATCTTCTCTAAATCTTGTTGCAGATCACCTTAAAATCTTCCCCACCATTCTCTTGGTGCTCTAGATTGAGTTGTGGGACTCAAAACAAGCTTGAATCAAAGGATTATGGAGAATTACTCATAGCAGTGATGACGGCCAGAAATGCACATCATTATAGGCCTTTATTTAGAATTATGAGGATTGTTAAGTAGAACATGTGGCGATTGTATTAGGAATTCATGAGAAAACAAGCTTGCGTCGATCGGCATTAAGAATCTCGGCTAACCCACTATTATGCCTTATTATGCATTCAATTGTTTATCTTTGTAGCTAACGCAGGAAGTGGTCGCATACGCGGAAGTCGGGCTATCGCAAAGACTACCGCATGCAAGGAATCTCTCCATCACAGAGGCGAACGCATACGTTCGACGCAAGGATATTGCAACCATCAACCGTATGCATCCATCGCATAGAAGTTGCGGCCGTCAAGTGAATGCGGTCATCGCAGAGAGATTGTGGCTACGGAATAATAACCATAATAGAGGGATGAATGCAAGGTTGGTGGAACGCAAGCATGAACACATACCTCGGAATAATAACTATCATAGTTTGCTTGGAAATTATTTTGTAAAACTAGCTGGCATGAGAATAATCTTCTCTAAAACATGCTTTCTATAAAACATTGTAATCAAACATTTTAAGCAAATGTTTTAGTCAAGCGTTTTAGTCACTCACCTCGATCGCTTAGGAACTTTTCACTCTAGTAGTTCTTTTTCTACCTCGGGCTCCCTTTTCACCCCTAGAATTCAGATTCAAATTACAGCTCAGATTACTCATAGTTCTAGACCTTATTTTGAGATACTTCCTTCTACAAACATATTCTAAAATGTCTCAAGAAGCTTACCCTAAGATTTGAGCTTAGAAATCCTTGTTGTTTGGTCGGAGTCACAGAATCTCCAAGACTGTCCAAGCATATCCGACAACTGACCCTTCTATCTTCTTCTCAATTTCCAGCCCGATCCCTTCGAGCTTTTCCTCTAGCAACCTACCCTAAAAACTAGACTTCCAGAGCTTTTCAGGTGGCTTTTGAATCACTCCAACGCACGAGTAAATTGGGAGAACTCCTCGTCCCAAGTTGATGCTGCTTCTTAGACTTCACTATCCAATGCCGTCCTCTTTGAATTCTATGACCAACGCATGGATTTTTGCTCTCAACGCAAGGCGTTTGCTCAACTTCCCCACTCTTTTCTAATGTAATTTTAGTTGTGATTAGAAGAATAAAGTCTTTGGTCCTATTTATAGGCATCCAAACCTTCCTCCAATTCGACATCTCCTACTTGGTTGCATGATGTCCAAGTGGTTCCTCCTCACACTACCAACACATCTTTTGATCAACGCAAATCTCAGTGTCTTCCTCCTATGAAGCCAACGCATGAGCCTCAAATTGCATGTCCTCAGATGCAACCACCTCAAATTCTTAAGGCTTAAGGCTTCCTCCCAAGAAGACACATGGTTTGATGACATTTTCTATGTGACCTCACCCTTATATGCGTCCAACTCTTGGGTGTTCAACGCCTAGTCCATAAACAACGCATAGCCTCTACTCAACGCATAGCAAGCCACTTACTACCATTGCAATCCAACTTAGCCATCGCAAGAGCTAGCCATCACCAATGCATAGGGTGGCCGCTCATTCTCGACGCATGGCTCACTAGGTAGGTGCACACGACTTGCTTGGCATGAGCGCATGGTGCTGGCGACCAATGCATAGGCGTGTTGCATGGGCTGGCCGCTCGATGCATGGGTGTTCTGCTTCGACGCATGGGCGTGCGGTGTATGCTGGCCATTGCTTGCTCGCTCGATCGCATGGGCGTGCTTGGCCACATAGGTTGCACGCTTGACGGCATGGCAGGGCACCTTGACGCACGGCATGGCTGCTCAGCAGGGCTCTCAATGCATGGGCGTAGCCGCTTGATAGTGCACTCAATGCATGGGCGTGGCCGCTCGACGTATGGTAGGGGTGTCTGGCCAAGGCCGCTCGACACATGGGCAGGGCATCTGGCCGAGGATGCTCGACGCATGTGTTTCCTTCCAACGCATCACCTCCATCTTTCTTCCTTCAGCCGCATGCCATCCCCAACCACTCTTCCAATGCATCAACACCACCCTTCCAATGCATCAACACACAAAATTTATACTTAGCCAAAATTTCCAAATTTTTCCCCAAAAGTTAAGCTTCCAAATTTCCTCTTTTCTTCAAGTCTCCATCCTTTTCTCTATCATTCCACATTAGCTTCCACATCAACCTACTCATCACACTGATCTCAGTAGGGAATGTACTCAAGTAGAGAAATTAGGATTCGGGGTTCACATTTACTTCCCCCTTATGAAAATTTCGTCCTCGAAATTTTGCTACAAGTCCGTCAATTAAACAATTGCAGATACTTGTTTCTGATTTGCTTTTCGGCTTCCCACGTTGCTTCTTCTGTGCTATGGTTCCGCCATAGTACCTTTACCAATGGGATTGTCTTATTCCTTAAGAGATGTTCCTTTCGGTCAAGAATCTCCACTGGTTCCTCTTCATAGGACAAATTCTCTCTCAACTGTACCGGTTACTCAGGAAACACATGGGTAGGATCGGGCACATACTTTCTAAGCATTTCCACATGAAACACATCATGAATACGAGATAATTCTGGAGGTAAATCCAATCGATATGCCATCAGGCCAACTCTTTCTATTATCTCGTAGGGTCCAATATATCTCGGGCTTAGTTTCCCTTTCCTACCGAACCTGAGTATTCCTTTCCACGAAGATAACTTCAGAAATACTTTGTTGCCAACTTTAAACTCTAATTCTCTTCTCCGCTTATTGGCTAACTCTTTTGCCTATCTCGAGCTGTCTTAAGATTATCTTTTATAATCTTAACGCTATCTGATGTCTGTTGCACAAGTTCTGGACCTAGTAATTTTCTCTCACCGACTTCATCCCAACATATCGGAGTCCTACATGGTCGCCTGTATAGTGCTTCATATGGTGCCATTCCGATACTCGAATGGCAACTATTGTTATACGCAAATTCGATTAATGAGAGATGCATATCCCAACTACCCTTAAATTGCAATATACACGCTCTCAGCATATCCCATGTCTGGATTGTCCGTTCCGACTGAACATCTATTTGTGGATGAAAAGCGGTACTGAAATATAACTTGGTTCCCATAGCTTTCTGCAAACTAGGCCAAAACTTCGATGTAAATCTGGAGTCTCGATCTGATACAATTGTAACTAGTGCTCCAAATTGACTTATGAATCGATCCACATACAGCTTAGCTAGTTGGTCTGGGGTATAAGTAACTTTAACAGGTAAAAACTTAGCTGTCTTTGTCAATCTATCCACAATTATCCATATATCATCATAGCCCGCTGTGTCCTAGGTAATCCAAACAGGAAATCCATAGTAATATGCTCTCACTTCCACTCCGGTACCGGGATTGGATTAAGTAATCCTTCTGGCCTCTGTCTGTTTGGTTTAACTCGTTGACATATTAGACATCTGTCAACATACTCCGTTATTTCTCTTTTCATACCAGGCCACCAGTACGATCTCTTTAATATTCTATACATCTTCGTACTGCCCGGATGCATAGCATAGGCCAAACTATGTGCTTCTTCTAAGATAGCTTGTTTAAGTGCTAAGTCCTTAGGTACACATATCCTACCTTCTTTCAGTAGCACTTTATCAGCTCTTAATTGGTAGTCCGTCCTCAATCCTTTATCTACTTCTTCAGCTAACTTCTGAAGATCGAAATATCTTCTACGAGCGTAGGATGCAGTTGAAATGAAGCTAGTAATCCTCTTATTTGACCCATTGATAATGCTACCCTAGCATTATGCAACTCATGAATCAGTGTACCCTTCACTGAATTGATACTAGCTCTAGCTGATCTGGTTTTTCGACTTAGCGCGCTAGCTACCACATTTGCTTTACTTGAGTGATAGTCAATTGTGCAGTCATAGTCTTTGATCAATTCGAGCCATCTTCTTTATCTCAAGTTCAGTTCCCTCTGATCAAAGATATGCTTCAGACTCTTATGATCTATGAATATATGACATCACTCACCAAACAGGTAATGTCTCCACAACTTTAGAGCTAACACAACTACTCCTTCTAGCCTTTACCACTTTCCACCATTTTTCAGCCCCCTTCTGCAGCAAGAAAGCCGTTAACTTGACCTTATGGCCCTCAAGGCACCTCATAACCTTAAAACATTTCTCAATCAAATCCAACCAGACCTTAGCATCTACTAGATCTATGGCTCCATCGAACGTCGTGGCACCTAAAGCTTTCAGCCTCTTGACGCTGAATTTCTTCTCTAGATCGGTCTGAATTGATCCTACACTCACAGCCAATCTAAGCGATTCTATCAAACACTCGATCCTCCATCTGGGGATTTACACCTACCCGTGGTGTGCTCGACTCATTTGCAGAAGTCGCTTCCTACTCTACGGAGTCTCTAACTCTTTCCCCTTTGGATCTAGGTCCCGTTTAGCTTCAGAACCTCCGCTGGTAGGGTCAACATTCCTTTCCTCAGTCTGCCTGCTCAGCCTGCCACTTCTCCTCAGCATCTTTGCCTAATTATTAAGTACACATGTTAGGGACTTACTTATGGGACTTAACCTAATTCATGAACTCTCTCTTTCACCTAATTCATGAACTCTCTCTTTCACCCAAAACCTTATGCTTTAGTACTAAGCTAGTATCAATTTCCCAGAAACTTATGCTCTGATACCAAGCTGTCACACCCCGCCCCAGACCACCCTCTTAGCCTAGGAAAGGGCATGACTGCAGCAGTTATCAACCCTTTGGCTAACACTTACTGCCCAATAACTCTGGCGAAATAACTTTGATACCAAAATATAACTTATATACAATGGAATATCTTTAGGCCAAAATTTATTAATTCAGAAACATAACAAGTTTAGAGTCATTACAACACCAGATTCATAAGTCCCAAGCCCAAAAACCCTAGTCCCTACATGAACAACAGTAACATGTGTACAATATTAACAGTAACCACCTAAATAGACGGGTTACAAATCTCTTTATCCTTTAGTGGCAGAGCAGATGCAGCTATTTTTGAGAATTTGACCGCTACCTGGGGGAAAGGAAAACATTTGAAAATGGGGTGACCTTACACCCAGTGAGTGACTTAAGAAAGGTAATTGATTCTTATGCAAAATCTCAATAAAGAGTTCAAACTGAAATATCAGCTTCTACAATACTTGTACTGCAGTGTAAACATTTTCCAAACATAAAGCATATAAAGCTGTTTTAATCATAAAATAGTAAAACTGTTTCTCAGTTGAAAGTAACCCCACTATGGGTAAAACTAATCCCAACAACAACTACTAGTAAAGAGAGAACCCTTTTGCTCAATCTCTAACTAACTACCTATGTGCACGTGGCCATACTAAGTACCGTCCTACCTTAGGTATTTTCGCTCAGATACCTTCTCAAATGCCCTTCAGTATCGAGCTACTAGGATACCTTCTCAAATGTCCTTCAGTATCCGGTTGGTTTGGTACCTTCTCAAACGTTCTTCAGTACCAATAGATACCTTCTCAAATGTCCTTCAGTATCTAGTTGGGCGGATACCTTCTCAAACGTCCTTCGGTATCGCGTTTTAAGTAAAACTAGTCATAAATGACTTTCTCTTTAAAGCGTGTAAAGTATAACACATATAAAAACATAGCTTTAAAGATACTAAAGCATAATGGGTATGTTTAACACATATAAATAGCTTTTCAACAAACTTCCCTCACATGCATGCATTTAAAACATAAATCATAGTTTGCTTGGAAATTACATTGTAAAACTAGCTGGCATGAGAATAATCTTCTCTAAAACATGCTTTCTATAAAACATTGTAAATCAAACATTTTAAGAAAATGTTTTAGTCACTCACCTCGATCGCTTAGGAACTTTTCACTCTAGTAGTTCCTTTTCTATCTCGGGCTCCCTTTTCACCCCTAGAATTCAGATTCAACTTACAGCTCAGATTACTCATAGTTCTATACCTTATTTTGAGATACTTACTTCTACAAAAATATTATAAAATGTCTCAAGAAGAGTATCCTAAGATTTGAGCTCAGAACTCCTTGTGGTTTGGCCGGAGTCACAGAATCTCCAAGACTTGTCCAAGCTTATCCGACAGCCTGACCCTTCTGTCTTCTTCTCAATTTCCAGCCCAATCCCTTCGAGATTTTCCTCTAGAAGCCGTACTCTGAAAACTAGACTTCCATAGATTTCAGGTGGCTTTTGAATCACTCCAAACTCACGAGTAAATTGGGAGAACTCCTCGTCCTAAGTTGATGCTGCTTCCCAGACTTCATTGTTCAATGCATCCTCTTTGAAATTCTATGACCAACGCATGGATTTTGCTCTCAACGCAAGGTTTGCTCAACTTCCCCACTCTTTTCTATGTAATTTTAGTTGTGATCTAAAGAATGAAGTCTTTGGTCCTATTTATAGGCATCCAAACCTCCTCCCAATTCGACACCTCCTACTTGGTTGCATGTCCAAGTGGTTCCTCCTCACACTACCAACACATCTTTTGATCAATGCAAATCTCGGGTCTTCCTCCTATGAAGCCAACGCATGAGCCTCAAATTGCATGTCCTCAGATGGAACCACCTCAAATTCTTAAGGCTTAAGGCTTCCTCCCAAGAAGACACATGGTTTGATGACGTTTTCTATGTGACCTCACCCTTGTAATGCGTCAACTCTTGGGTGCTCAACGCCTAGTCCATAAACAATGCGTAGCCTCTACTCAATGCATAGCAAGCCTTACTACCATTGCAATCCAACTTAGCCATCCCAAGAGCTAGCCATCACCAACGCATAGAGTGGCCGCTCATCCTTGACGCATGGCTCACTAGATAGGCACGCATGGCTTGCTTGGCATGGGCACATGGTGCTGGCTACCAATGCATAGGCGTGTTGCATGGGCTGGCGCTCGACGCATGGCGTGTGGTGTATGCTGGCATTCGCTCGCTCGGCTGCATGGCTGCAGTGGGCTGGCGTACGGCATGGCAGGGCACCTTGATGCACGGCATGGCTGCTCAACAGGGCTCTCAACGCATGGGCGTGGCCGCTCGGCAGTGCGCTCAACGCACGGGCGTGGCCACTCAGTAGTGCACTCAATGCATGGCATGGCTGCTCGACGCACGGCAGAAGCGTCTGGCCAAGGCTGCTCGACATATGGGCAGGGCATTTGGCCGTGGCTGCTCGATGCATGGGCTGCCTTCCAATGCATCACCTCCATCTTTCTTCCTTCAGCCGCATGCCATCCCCAGCCACTCTTCCAACTCAATAACACCACCCTTCCAACACATCAATACACAAAATTTATACTTAGCCAAAATTTCCAAATTTTTCCCCAAAAGTTAAGCTTCCAAATTTCCTTTTTTCTTTAAGTTTCCATCCTTTTCTCTATCATTCCACACTAGATTCCACATCAACCTACTCATCACACTGATCTCAGTAGGGAATGTACTAAAGTAGAGAAATTAGGATTCGGGGTTCACAGTTAAGTAGAATATGCGACGATTATATTAGGAATTCATGAGAAATGAGATTGCATCGATCGACATTAAGAATCTCGGCTAACCCATTATTATGTGTTATTATGCATTTAATTGTTTATCTTTGTAGCTGACACAAGAAGAGGTCGCATACACGAAAGTTGGGCTATCGGAAAGACGACCGCATGCGAGGAATCTCTCCATCGCAGAGGCGAACGCATACGTTCGACGCAAGGATGTTGCAGCCATCAACTGCATGCGTCCATCGCATAGAAGTTGCGGTCGTCAAACGAATACGATAATCATAGAGAGATTGTAGCTATGGAATAATAACCATAATAGAGGGATGAACGCAAGCCTGGTGGAATGCAAGCATGAACGCATACCTCGGGAGTATCAAAAGAAGATGTTGACATTTCACCTACGATGCCGTTAGCAGCAGAGATTCAGAAAAGGACCATCACGCCGTGAGTGTCAGATTCAGAGCAAGTCAATTAATGCTATCAGCTATTAAGCTCTATAAATAGAGGTCGTTGAGCATTATTTCAAATCATCCAAGTTTCTACCTTCGGGTGGATCCTTGTGATCCAGACCAAAGCATGAGAAGATAGCTTAAGAGTTCTTGATGACTTAAAATTGATCGTGTGTCTGTAAAGCATATGGACAATGATGAATATGAATCATACAAGCTCATGTTGCCATAAACTTGATGACTTGAAGATGGAAATGGAATGTGGATGTTGTGTTATGCTTGCACACTTTATGCGATACTACTTCTAGATATATGCAGTGTTAATTATATGCTTGTAGTATGCTATGGAGTAATGCGTTGTCACAAGTTTCCTTGCGCTGAAACCAAGTATAATTCCAACGAAAATTTCTCAGAGGAATCCGAGGTCGAACACAGGGATTGTTGTTGGTAATGAGTTACATTTGTGATATATGCGACCGGTTTTTCCAATTAATAAAGATTGTGTGTTTGTACAGAAAAGTAAATTGTGGTAAAGTAAAACTGTGCAGATAAACTAAAGTTGCGTTGATAAAATAAATTGCAATGAAAATAAACCTAAGCTAATGTGATGCAAGATACAAGATACATGATATACACGATACTGAGTTCAAGACTGACTGTGAAGTTTATACAAAGGATCGTGGTCTGCGAGGGCAAGTCTTTATGGATGAATCAGAAGGGGAAAAGATAATTAGTACAAACGTCGCAAGTTTGTTAATTGCATTAAAGATGTAACTAAGGTTCCACTTTCCCTTAGCATACACCTCTCGGTGATAGGCCGCGTTCCCATATCTCTATGGTGAAACAAGGACGAACGTGGTGAACACAAGGTTTCTTCCATCTCTAGAAGTACTTCTTGCTTTAGTTAACGCATTCTTCCAACCCTCTCTCGATAGGCGGAATGGCATCTTCACTTTTTCTCTCACAGGTGAAGGCGCCATCTAGCATGCCTTGACTAAACTTAATTATTTCTTTAACCCAATTAATTTACTTACTTAATTCTTGCTAATTACCCATGGGATTAAGAAAACGTCATGAAGAAAATGGATTATGAGTGAACGGAAATAGATAGAGAAATGATAATGGAAATGATCATAACATTCAGTACTAAGATTAAGCGTCTGATACATGGTGTGAATGATAGAGATTTAAGAAGATGTGTACAAGTGATGATACAGAGATAGAAACAAATACAGAAGAGTGTTAACGTCTTGACACAAATCTGAATGGAGGTTTTGCTTGCCGGTATGTGGATTGGATGAACAGAAGAGCTTCCTTCTCAGGCTTGCTCGTCTGGTAGAGGTGACCTTCGTATAGAGCTTCGACGGTGGGGATCGGAAGGATTCTTTTCCTGGGGACTTACCTTTCGGCCTTGTCTCTTAATTCTTCTTGGATCTACTTTGATTAGTCGCTCAACTAGTCTCTCTCTTAGATCAGTATATACCCTTTTCTCTGTATTTAAGCATCCTTTTTCAGTGGAATGGCCAGAGCTATAGGCTAAACTTTGACTCTCTGACTTGTGGTCCCCACTTTATTGTTAAGGCAGTTCCGAAAATGGTGGAGTGAATATTCCTTCTGTTACGCAATCAATCCCGTCTAAGATGCACAACGGTCAGTTGTACACGCGTCAGAATCCTCCGCATTTGCATTGCTTTTTACATCTTCGATCATTTGCCCGCATGCGGTGTTGTTTTTTATTACTGCATACGATTGAGATTGCATTAATTGCTTAGCTCTTGATCGATTGTCGCATGCACCGTCATTGCGTTGATCAGCTATTCATTCCTGAATGATGGGCGCAATGCGACGTAGATGTATTGTTCAGTTTATCTTGAGCCATGAACGCATGCAGTGACTTGATTTCCTGCAAAATAGACTTGAAATATTCTTTTCTACCATCGCAATGGTGTTGGTGGGTGTATTGACAAAAATTTATAATTCTCGCATTTCTTAGCCAAATTCCATACAATTGACGCAACTTTCCTTTCTTTTGGCCGCAATATCTAAATAAAACAGTATAAATAACTTGTATTTCTACAATTTATCCGTTCTTCATTCCCTCAATCATTTCGAGTGATGACCGGAGCCTTCACTGGAGTTAGAGCTCGAGAGAGTCTACTCCACCGCCCATCCATGGCACCACCGGCAGCCTTGACACACATCTGCTAGAAGCAAGACATTGCTTCCAGTTGGCCCTCCATTCCTTTTCTTTCCTTGTATTGTATTACATTTTGGCTTAAGGAATTAATACATTTTGTGATCAATGCACTTCTGTATTTTCCTTCGATTCCATCTCCATCTTCATCTACTTAGTATCCTTTACTTTCATTGCATCATTAAGTAAGACTGTTAGAGTATCGCATACTTAATTATGTGGCATAGGGATATGAAGCATGTAGCAAACCACCGGGAGGTGTGCGTTGCGTGAGTCTTGTGAGAAAACCTTATTTGCTCAGTGTGAAGCTGTAGCAACGCTTGTCTATAGGCGGACGCAATGTTTGTCTATGAGTAGAATCAACAGCAACTAACTGCCCGATAGGGTAAATGGTTGATTGCATTAAGCAATGTAAGCAAGTGTTCACTAGAGATAGGAATAATCTTACGTCACCCATGTTTATGTGATTTCCTTGTCTTATGTATGCGACCATCACCCCTTTAGAGCTACGAGAGAGAGAGTCTAAAGAAAGAGCCTAAGACTTTAGAGAGCAAGGTTAGAATCTAGGCTCGACAGAGTTAGATTAAGATCGCATAAGCAAGAATGGAGGCTTAGGAATAAGCTTCGTTTGATATTACACATTGCATGCGTCTTCGTCAGGTGTGTATAGCATGATTGCATAAGTTTGCGTTGGCTGGGGTTACCCTTGCGGTCAAGCTTAGGGTTGCGATGAAGACATCTTCACCATTTTCTCTATTTTTCCATGCATTTTACTACGCATCAACAGTTGTCGTGTCTCTACCTCTCAATCATACTTCCACCGCTTAATCTGTTAGTTAGGAGTTGGAGTAGTTCATAGCTCATAACCCTCATCATTCTTTTATTCTTCGCCGCAAACATATTACCGCATAACATTTAGCTACAAGTCCTTAAGTTCGACCTCGGATCACCCGAGAAACTTGCGTTCTCATTATACTTTGTGAAAGCGCAAGAAAACTTGTTCAGAAAAAAAATAACAATGACAAGAAATATGCAAGGATAAAATCATTTGACACCCCGGTGGAAAATTTTCTTTTTGAAATAAATCATGCGATGTTCCGAAAGTTAGTAAAGTCTTTTTGAAGGTTAAGCTTGCATTCCTTAGGTCTTAGAAATATTTTGAGAGGAGGCTTGAACGAGACTTAAGGAAACTTTGGTATATAGGAATTGAGCGAAGTATCCTTGAGAAATCTAGGAAAAGAATATTGCGGTCGATTTGCTAAAAGAAATCTTTAGCTTATGCTTGAGGACAAGCATTGTTTAAATTTGGGGGTGTGATAACGGGCTGAAATGCACGTTATCACAGTGCTAAGTTCTTAAACAATGTTGGCTTGCATTGATAAAACATGTTAAATTGCATCCATTAAGCATCAATTTCATAATATTGTGGTCGCATGTGTTCATCGTATTAGAACAGTTGATTTTTGTATTTTTTTTGCATAATATGCGATGACGCAAGGCGGAAATTGCGATCATAGGAAATCATTGGTTGAGTGCAGCATTACAGCAAGGCTTTGCGGTGATCGTGTTCGCAAATATTCACCCGAGAAGGATCGCTGCAACTTGGTCAGCGCAACATGGGCGCATCTGGGTGAAATGATAATTAATCACGATGGGATAGAAAGCTGATGGCAGTAGAATCCGAATTAAGTTGACAGCCGATAATGATCACAAGTACATTCAGCTTTTTGGTGACAATTATTCGGCGCATCAGTCAAGAATTAAAGTCGTCCCATTTGTACAATCATGAGAGAGAAGTTGCCTTTCACCCTGGACGCTCTATAACTACCGAGGGCATCCTTCAGAAAAGGGGTTCAGCAGTTCGAAATTTCATACTTTAGTTCGCACGTCTTTGTTCATAGTTTTCCTTTCGTTTTAAGGCGAAGCAAGAGAAGAGTGGTGATGCTGGAGATCGCTCAGGGAAACTTGAGAGAAAACCTTGAGGCAAAAAAGCAGAGAGCAGGTCGACACTCGTGAGAGCGAGATTATCTTTTGAGCACGAGTAGAAGAACAGTGTAAAAGCCTGGGCAGCAAGAGATTGCTACTAGGCCCTTTATTCTATACTTGCATTGTTATTTTGTACTTCATCTTTATATTTATACAATGGAAGTTCTATTTCTACATATGTTCACTCTCTTAGCACGCATGAGTAGCTAAACTAGTCGAATGGGTTGAGAAGAACTAAGCTAACATGACTTAGGAAGTTCATTGCTTGCGATTGTCTTGTTTTATGTTGTGCCAAATACCCTTTAGAGCTGATCGAGAGAGAGTCTAAAGAAAGTACCTAACGACTCGAGAGAGCTAGGTTAGAATCTGGACTCGAGAGAGCAAGATTAGAACTACATAAACAAGAGATAGGGACTTAGAGATAAGCTCTGTTTATTAACCTGCATTGCATGCATCCTAGAGATGAGAATGATATTATGTGATCGTCTTATTTGTGTGTGTGTCATTTCGTCATCGCATAAATAAGAATAGAGGCTTATGTGTAGGTTCTATAGACTTAGCGCATATATCGCATGTGTTCTAGCCTTAGAAGTCGTGGAATTCGCACCGAGAGGTGGTTTACTGTTGTATGCATGTTGCATGATCGCATAGCATGAATGCATCCTAGGAAGTGTTAGCCGAATCTTTTCTCAACCCGTTCACCGCATACTCATTGCATTTCCCGTTTATCAACTCTTTCAAACTCCACCGCATTTGTTTTTTTTCATTAACGCAAACAACAATCCCAATACTTTATTTATTTATCTGGTTACCGTAAAGTTTTCATAAAAATTACTAACGCAACCTATTTTCACAAGTCCCTAAGTTCGACCCTAGACTTACTAGGAAACTCAGTGGAATTTACACTTGGATTCTGTTGAGGAAACATGAGTGCACAATGCAATTTCACGATCGCATATCATCCATAATTCACTTCATAAAATCGAGCATCAATCACCACCCCGATTTTGCAACATCCAAGATGGGATGTACCATTCGAGATCATGTGTGATGCTAGCAACCTAGCAGTGGGAGTGGTACTAGGATAAAGTGTCAATAAGAAGAGTTATGTCATAGGCTTTGCATCAAGGACCCCGAATCCTACCCAGATCAACTATACCTCGACCGAGAAAGATTTTTTGGCAATTGTTTTTGCTTTAGATAAATTTTGTTCTTACATTCTTGGCTTTCCTGTTACTATCTTTACTGACCAATCTACTCTCAGTTACCTAATGACCAATAAAGAGTCGAAGCCCCAACTAGTTGTTGGATGCTCATTCTTCAGGAATTCAATTTGACTATCAAGGACAGGAAGGGAGCAGAAAACTTGGTAGCTTACCACTTGAGCAGGATTGTATAAGAAAAGGACCCCATACCTATACGAGAGGATTTTCTAGATGAGTTCTTAATCTAGATTGCTAGACCCACTCCATGGTATGCTGACATGGTGAATTTTCTGGTTACTTGTAAGTTCCCTTATGACATGCCTAATTCTAGGAAGGCTAAATTAAGGAATGATTCAAATTATTTCGTTTGGGATCCACTATACCTTTGGAAGATTTATTTTGACCAAATCATTAGGAGGTGTGTCCCAGATGAGGAGTTTGAGTCTTTGCTTGTATTTTGTCATGAGATGGCCCGTGGTGGGCACTTTAGTCTTAAGAGAACTGCTAGGAAGGAATTGGATAATGGGTTAATTTGGAATTCTCTGTTCTTTGACTATTTTGCATTCTGTAAGTCTTATGAGAGGTGTCAGAGATCAGGATCCTTGTCTAAGAGGAATGAGATGCCATTAAAATCTATCTTGGTGTGTGAGGTTTTTAATGTGTGGGGGATAGATTTCATGGGCTCATTTCCTTCTTCTTATGGATTCTATCTATTCTTTTAGTAGTTGATTGTGTTTCAAAGTGGGTTGAGGTAATCCCCAATAAGGCTAACAATGCTGTTGTGGTTTCAGGATTCTTAAGAGCGAACATCTTTTCTAGGTTTGGCATACCTTGGGCTATAATTAGTGATCAGGGCACTCACGTTTGCAATCAGACCATCGAGGCACTCATGAGGAAGTACGGAGTTCACCATCGGATCGCCACTGCGTAACACCCTCAAACAAACGGACAAGCTGAAATCTCAAAATGCCCTTTAAGCTTGTCTACGCCAAGGCGTGTCATCTACCAGTCGAAATTGAGCATAGAGCATATTGGGCTATTAAGAAATGTAATATGAATTTAGCCCAAGCCGGTGAGGAGAGATTATTGGAACTATAGGAATTGGAGGAACTACGCTTGGAAGCTTACGAGAACTCAAGAATGTGCAAGGAAGAGTAAAAATTAATACATGATAAGGGTCTCTTGATGAAGGAATTTCGAGTTGGACAAAAAGTGTTACTCTTCAACCCAAGGCTATCACTTATGCCCTGTAAACTAAAATCTAAATGGCTTGGTCCCTTTGAGATTGTTAACTTGTTTCCTTATGGTGCAGTGGAGATTAGGAGCCTAGAGTCTGGGAAGGAGATCAAGGTGAATAGGCGCCGCCTTAAAATATTCAATGAAGGAGAAGTCAATGTGGTTTGCTCAAAACTCATGTTGACTCCACCATCTATCTCTTGAGCGTGTATCACCAGGTGTCGAGCAAAAGACGTTAAATGTTGCACTACCTGAAGGCAACTAGGAGCTAGAATTCCTTTTGTTTTCTTCCCTTTGCTTTCTTCATTTCATTTTGTTTTGTTTGTTTCTAATAAAAGAGAGTCTGACTTCATTTATTTTTCTTAGGAATCAAAATTTTGGCTCTTGAAGGAAGGATTTCAAATGTTCATGCTTGTGCCCAAAAAATCCAGGGGAGTTTTTCTATTCCCTATTGCCCCTTTTCTTTTTTTTCCTTAGCCTTAATTAAAGCTTCACTACACATTGAGGACAATGCATGGCTTTTAAGTAGGGGATGGGCGATGCATGCTTCGGGTGATCTTTTTTTTTTTTTTTGTGAAAATCTAAAAAATTATGTCATGATAAATGCTTGAATGTTTGCTCTCTTTTTCGTTTCCTTTCAATGACAATTTGATGACGCACTCAATGGGTTGCTTGATCTTAAAAAGGAGTGATTTTCATAATTTTGAGCCTTTAATAATATTTTTTTATGAGAACCATGTAAAATGAACCTAGGTTGAAAATTTTTCTGTTTTAAGTCCCTTAAAGTCTTAGAAATGGATTGTCCATCTCAGATTTTCGTTGTCACCTCGAAAGGCCCCTTATTGGCTTGGGAGCAACTTTTAGTGCCTGAGAGTAAGACTAGATAGTGAGAAAATAGTAGTCTTGTGTGTGAAAAAAAAGGAAGAGAATTATACTAGTTGCTTTTCTCTTGAAAAAATAAAAGAAAAAAAATGCATATAAAATGAGGCATAACCGGTGTGCCTGCAAAAAAACAAAAAACAAAAAAAAATAGTGTGTGTGTATGCATGGATAGAGGTGAAAAGAGCTACCTCCGCTGTGTCCAGTTAGGGCCAGCGAGAAAAGAGTGATAGGTTCCCAGCGGTTGAGTGTGAAAGCTAGCCCTCTAGGTAAAACCGATGCCTTTTTCGTTTTTTGTGTGTGAGTTTTGGGCACTCCTAGATAGTATTGCTCTTTGGTATGCAATAACAGTATGTCTCGAGCTGATGACCAAACCAAAGTAGAGGAAAGATGAATTAAGAGTAGGATAAAACTTTTTCAGGTACTTTTCAATTTATGAAAAAGTTTCGTGTCTTAGTGTTTCATTCATACATGGCTTCGATTGAAAAAAAATATAGTCGTTTAAAACAAATCTCAATTGAGTGATTGTTTAATTTCGATATGTGATGTGACCCTTTAGACTGTTGAAAGTAGAGAAAGGATTCAATGAATAGAGTGAATGAATGCTTTATCAATTTTATGACTGAGTGTTATAATCTTGCTCGGGATGATTAAGTCTTAAGTTGGGGGTGTTTGTTAGCTCTCAAAAAGAGCTATTATTCTTAGCTTAATTCTGGCTCATTATTGGATTTTATTTGTTTATTTCCCTATTTTGTAGGTATTGAGCGATCATGAGGTGTAGTTGGTGATTTGGAGCCAAATGAGGTTAACTTGAAGCAATTAAGAGATGATTTAACCATCCGACTTCAAAGGAATTGAGACAACCAAATTACCATCGAGTATAGACAACTATAGATTTCTATTGAGTTAAATTCCACCAAGAAAACAAGTATTGAGCACCAAGGAAGCGAGCAGCGAGTATCGAGAATCTGGTAGAGCACTCAGTGTCGCAACGCTCTTATTAAGCCTTGGTCCAACGCTTCTCGATGCTTGACCCTTGACGCTATAAGGCAGTGCGCTCAGCATTGCAACGCCCCCTTCAAGTATTGCAACGCTACAACAGTTGACGGAAAATTGATGACCGCACGGTGCAAGCAAGCGTTGAATGCTATTTCACAGCGTTGCGACGCTGCGAGCAACCTATAAATAAAGCGTTGATGTTCAGAAAATAGGGAGACACAGAGAACAAGAGAGTTACAGCCACCAAACGTTTTCATCTTCTAAATAGAGCGAACTTTAAGAGTTTAGTTCAGCTCTAAGAGCCATTGAAGCCAAATCCCCGATCGATCTTCATCAAAGTCAACCTCGACTCATTCATCTGATCATTGTAATATGCCTTTTAGAGGCTAGGTAATTTTCTTGGGATAGTTTGTATGCCTTAATTCTTGAAGTTACTATTTAATTTATTCAATTGTTGTGAACCTTTTGGGTAGATTTGATTTATTAATAATAGAAATTTGATGAATTTTTTTGACAAACTAATTTATTGAATTTCTTGCAAGAAAAATCATTCTAGCATGTGCATAATTGAGTGATTAAGTTGCACGTATTAGGATCGCATGTTTAGGGTCTAGACTTTTTTTGGCCAATCTTCCCAAATAAATTGCGCTATAAGATGTGGCTTTCCGGCTTGTAGTGCGTCTCGACAATTGAACACTTTACTTAATGCTTTTCAGTTTTAACTCGTATGTCGCTGAGAAGGAAAAGTTTAAAACTTATTTAGGCTAATTTAGATTGTAATCAAAATTGGCTAATTGGGTTATTAGAATTTTTAATAGGTTGAGGGGTTCAAATAATTGGAGAAATTAACTAGTAACTAATGATAGAAAATAAAAAGCATGCAAACTAATCCCAAGATTTTCCATTAATTTGATCCAATCATCTTTTCTGTGCTAACCCTTATTTATTCTTCTTTGTTTGGTTTTTAATTTATTTTGTAAACAAAATCAAGAATCACCAAAACCTTTTTTTTTTTAACTTGGAATTCATTAATTGGTCTAAGTTAATCCGACAATCTCCCTGTGGATTCGACCTCGGTCTTATCACTTTGCTACATTTATGGTTTAAGTCTTGGATCGGTGAAAATAAATTATCTTTGCTTGGGCTAGGGGCGCTCACGACACGCTAGTCTTTGAGATCGAACACCTACCAAACTGTAAATGGTTCAATATAGCAAATGGAATTTGGAAACCAAAACCTGGCTCTAACACCAAATGAAGGAACTCGTTTTACAGAGAACCTATGAGCGGAAGCAGATAGTCCAAATCCCATTTCAATTTAAACAAACATTTACAGTAAAATCATACAGTTTATGCACTTTAACTAAAATTGCGGCATGCTTTATAATAGGATAGAGTTTAGAGATTATACCTTTGAAAAACTCTTCATCAAGTAAATCCCTCGTACTAACTTGAACACTTTGAACAACACGAACACTCCAAACAACAGTAAGAACTCGAACAAAAGGGATAGGACACTACCATTTAGTTACCTTGGTATTCTCGGGGTGAGAACCCAGGAGTGGTGGGCTCTGGTTATTTTGGTTAGGAGGGAGTTTGGAGTTGGAGGAGGAAGACGATTGAAGAGAAAAGCACTATCACATAGAGTTTTTGTTCAATTGTGTAGTTCAATGAGGCTATCGTATAGGCTCTCTTTCGTGTAGACGACTTAGGAAGAAAAAGAAAATTGTTTCCTTTTTATTCCATTTTCCATAAAAACCACTAACCTTCCACTAAGATGGTTAGAGAGAAAAAGGGGATAACTATCAAATATAATTAATAATATAAATAAATATGATAACCAACTTATCATATTATATTTATAACCTATAGTTTTAATATTGTATCATATACAATATATAATAGTTCTTTTTCTCTATTTTATGGAATTTAATATAAATCATATTTATATTAAATTTAATAACCATGAATCTTATTCATAGAAAATATATTTGAATCACATTCAAATATTTGTTCCTCCAAATAAACTATAATGTATCATATACATTATGTCAATTATATCATATATAATTGAATTTATTGTATCATATATAATTAAATTTCCTCTTATTAATTTGAACATTTCAAATTAACCAAAAAACTGATTCTTAACTAAATCTTTTTGAGCTATCAAAGGGACCTTATGGACCTATATCTTGAAGCTCCAACGGTACGTGAATAACTAATTAAACTCTTTAATCAAATTATCCACCATCTGTTAACTATCGGACACTCTACTAAAGACCATCAGTTGCACTCTTCGCACTACAGATATATTTAT
Organism: Benincasa hispida; assembly: GCF_009727055.1. Lineage (NCBI taxonomy): Eukaryota > Viridiplantae > Streptophyta > Magnoliopsida > Cucurbitales > Cucurbitaceae > Benincasa > Benincasa hispida. Next base: position 52,388,002 of record NC_052357.1, read on the forward strand.
GTGTCCATTGGATATAACCAATCAATAGTACATAACCCTTCACAAATTGCTCGTAAGTATAGCTAGGCCAAATTACCGTTTGCCCCTGTAGTTACATTTAACTCCTTAAGTACCACTGATCTTTCTAATGAACAATAGATCATAGTCCCACTATGACTAAAACCCTCTCTCACGAAGGAGTGAATTCCATCTTGTGTAGCTGAGTTCCCAACTCCCCAATCAGACGAATCCCTAAAATGGTAGGCTTGTTGAGTCGACAATCTGGCCGCTCTCACCCATACAAATCAAAAGACTGTCCTCATAGGCAAGAGTTCACAACTCACTCGGGATTAAGGTCATGTTACCTATGGTCATCCTAGTGAAATGAAAGTTTCTATTATGAACGACGTTATATAATGAGACTAAACATTTTGTGGACTGGTCTTATACAAACTCCTTTGTATAGAATATCCTCGCTTGCATGTCTAATACATGAATGACCAGGATCAGATCATTTGTAGCACTTTACAACATTTGTAACACCTACAAAGTGGGCCATACTCATAGTGTTACCAAGATAAGGTACCCATCCTTATCCATATACTACATATAAACCCCATACTCCATTTTTCCTACATAAGTGTATAATGGGCATGCTAAGAAAAGACTTAAGGATATCTTAAAGTAAAGTTATGAAAGGAAGTAAAGAAAGTAGGAAGATGAAGGAAGAAAATTCTAAGTAAAGGAAAAACCTAGTATTGGGTGAGTTTTAGATAGTTTAACAAGTGGAAAATTGGCTAAGTATAGAAGCCAAGAGAAGGCATTGTTGGTGTTGGGAAGCATTGATGCATGAGGTTGTGTGTGTGGCAACCAAGGCATGAGGGGGTTGTGAGAGATCTAAGTGTTGAAGCCAAGGACAAAACTATGCGTTGGAGCTAAGGATGAACGCATGAGTTGAAGGATTTTTCATGATGCGTTGACAAGGCATACAGCAACCAAGAGGCTTGTGAGGTTAGTGAGCATGCGGGCAAGGCATGTTGGGTGTTGCCGCAAGGCCAAGCATTGAGCCTAGCGCATGCGTGGAAGAGACGTGCTAAGGCTTGCGTGATCGTGCAACGAGGAGGGCAATCATGCAACGAGTAGGCCAGACACGAGCGAGGAAGTGCTCAGTTGCGTATGAGCAAGGCGCTGGGCATTGAGGCATTGTGCAGGCTGCACGATAGGTGTTAGATGATAGGCACAGAGCGCTGGATGATGGGGTATGCGATATGCGTAAGGCTAGACGATGAGCGCAAGGCGCTGAGCGTTGAGGCTGGGCATGCGCACTGACTAGTGTGTGGCGATGAGTGCCAGGCACTGAATACTCGATGCACGCTAAAGCTATGCGATGGAGCGAGTAAGTATACAATGACATATGCAATTGCACTGGAAGGCTGTATGATTGCTTGGGAAGCGTTGGTAGTCTTAACGCTATGGTGCATGAGGCATGCGATGCTCAATGGTTGAGCGTTGAGGAAGGCCTAGTGCTTGGTTGATGATATGTTAAGACTAAGTTATACGTGGTCTCGGACATGTGTTGTGTTGCGAAATCGACAATTAAAGAACACAAAAAGGAACGTAGAGATAGGGAAGATCGACACACAGATATACGTGGTTCACTAACAATGTGTTAACTAGGTCCACGGGTAGAGGGAGAACAATATTATTAGAGAGAATGTTTTTAGAAATTACATCAAGACAATGCCTCTAGGGTTAGAGAGTTTATATAGCACACTACTCTAAACCTTAGGGTCATAATCGTAAATAACTGCAAATATATAAATATGCTGAATACAAAATCTGAATAGGTTTCGGTGGCATTGCCCCCGTACTTAGTTGTTCGAAGCGCCAACAAACAGATTCAAGGCATTTCAACATGTTGGCTTAGAAGTATGCGACCAAAGGAGGGACACGATAGCCTTAAGTGAGCTATGCATTGGCCAAGTTGGGTGATCATGGTTTGGAGGAGGCAAGTGGCCAAGTAATTGCAAACGTTGGCTTGAGAGTTGATCCTTGCGTTGATGACCAAGAGGAAAGGATCAGCTTAATGAATGACTAGATAAGCCAGCTGTCATGTTCCGGTTTGTTGTTATCTCTTTATGGATGAGGTGGCAGCTTGACAATGAGGCTGCCTCTTGATAACAGGCAGAAATGCACATTATCATAGTGCTAAGTTCTTAAACAATGTTGGATTGCATTGATGAAATATGTTAACTTGCGTTCATTAAGCATCGTTTCCATGATATTGTTGTCACATGCGTTCAATTCATTAGAACAGTTGATTTTTGTATTTTTGTGCAAAATATGCGTTAATGCAATGTAAAGATTGCGATCATAGGAATTCATTGGTCGAGCGCAACTTCACCACAAGGCTTTGCGTTGATCGTGCTCGCAAACATTCGCCCAAGAAGGATCGCCGCAACTTGGTCAGCGCAACATGGTGGGTGCATCTGGGTGAAAGGCCAATTAAGAGCGATGGGATAGAAAGTTGATGACAGCCGAATCCAAATTAAGTTGACAGCCGATAATGGTCACAAAGTACATTCAGCTTTATCGGTGATAATTATTTGGCGCATCAATCAGGAATTAAAGTTGTCTCATCTGTACAACCAGGAGAGAGAAACTGCCTTTCACCATGGATGCTCTATAAATACCAATGGCATTCTTCAGAGAAGGGGTTGATCAATTCACGAGTTTAGCAGTTAGAAATTTCATACTTTAGTTCACACGTCTTTAGTTTTCTTTCATTTTAAGGCAGATGTGAGGGAAGAAGTTGTGCAGGCAGATCGTTCCGGTAAGCTTGAGAGAGCACCAGAGGTTTCAAAGATAGAGAGAGGGCCAACGCCTGCGAAAACGGGAACATCTTTAGATCGGAATAGAGATTTCAGTGTAAAAAGCCTCGGTTAGCAAGGAATTGCTACCAGGCTCTCTACCTTTACTTTCCATTGTCATTTTGTACTCAACTCATCTATAAAAATGGAATTCCCTTCTCTATATTTGTTCACTCTCTGTTATTCACGCATGAGTAGCTAAATCAGTTGAATGGGTTGAGAAGCATTTAGCTAGCACAATTAGGGAATCTTCATTCTTTGCGATTATCTTGTTTATGTATGCGTCATTCATCCATCAGAGATACTCGGGAGGGTAGTCTAAGGACAAGATCCAGACTTGGGAAGGTCAGGTTAGAATCTAGACTCGGAAGAGCTAGATTAGAACGCATAAACAAGAGATAGGCACTTAGGAATGAGCACTATTTGTTATCAACGCATCGCATGCATCCTAGAGATAAGATATGATTGTATGCGATCACCTTACTTTTATGCATTTTGCATCATTGTATAGGACAAGAGTAGAGACTTAGGGATGAGCTCTATGGACATTTTTCATTCAACACATGCGTCCTAGATTTAGGAGCATCGCATTTACATTGGAAAATGACTTGTTGTGCATGGTTGTTACATGATCGCACAGTCTTGATGCATTGCCAAGTAACGCTAGCTAAAGATCTTCTCAACCTGTTCATCGCATACTCATTGCATCTATCAACGCAACTGTCTTTTCTCAACTCCGCCGCATTTGTTTATTTCTTTTTCATCAACGCAAACAACAAACCCAACAGCTTATTTATTTATCCGGTTTCCGCAAAGTTCTTCATAAAAATTGCCAATGCAATTGTTTTCACAAGTCCCTATGTTCGACCCTGGACTTACCAGAAAACTCAGAGGAATTTACACTTGGATTCCACTGGGGAAACTTGAGTGCACAACGCAATTCCATCAACACATAGCATCAATATTTCCACTTCATAAAACCAAGCATCAAGTTTTTGGCGTCGTTGCCAGGGACTTCGGCAAGAAAGTTTGCTAACGGTAATTTTTTTATTTCTTTGCAGAACTCTCAATCTCTGGCGAATTACGACCCGAAGATGAGAGGAAATTTAGAAGGAGATTGAGAGACCGCCAACAGCAACCACAATCAGACAAAGAAGAGATGGCGGAGCAGCCTGGAAATGGAGCACCAAATGATAATAATGTCATGGCGAATCCAATTTTGTTGGCAAACGATCGCAATAGGCCCATTAGGAACTATGCATCGCCAAACCTCTATGATTTCTCTTCGGGAATCATGAGGCCTGCCCTCGACGAAATCAGATTCGAAATGAAATCGGTGATGCTGCAGATGATCCAGATTGCAGGTCAATTCGAAGGAAGGCATGGCGAGGACTCACACGCTCACCTTCGAAGTTTTATTGAAATTTGCAATACTTTTGTGTTCCCGAACATCTCTGCTGAAGAAGTTCGGCTAACGTTATTCCCATTTTCTCTCTGTGATCAGGCTAGGAAATGGGCATATTCTCTCGAGCCAGGAGAGATCACTTATGAGAACAGTTAGTGGAGAAATTTATGAAGAAGTATTTTCCACCTACTGAGAACGCAAGACAAAGGAAAATTATAACAAATTTTGAACAAGACATGGACGAATCGCTCAGTAATGCTTGGGCGAGGTTCAAGAGGTTGGTCTGGGATTGTGTCACATCCCGCTCTAGATTACTGTCATAAACTTAATGGAATGGTGACTGTAGCAGTTACCAACCCTTTTGCTGGCACTTACTGCCTATCTAACCTGTTAAATTTTGCTCAAACCCTGAATACGTACATATCATCAATATACGAACATATTAACTCAGAACTTAACACATTTACTTACAAGGTTTCGCATCATTTTTCATACATGAATATTACAACTTAGTGAGTTCCATCAAGAATACTAGTCACTAGATAGACACATGTGTACTAACTAATACAGGTTTTCAATTATGCTTCCTTCAACCTGTTTCACAGAGCAGCAGCAAAAAAGATCTTTTGGGAACTAACCGCTACTTGAAAGGAAAAAATTTGAAAACATGAGCTAGAAGCCCAATGAGTGACTTAATAAAAACACAAATCTCATGCTTAAACTGAAAGCTTGAAAACATAATACTAGAATTAAAATATGCCAAGCAAACATGTACATAAGACCTTTAAAACCATTGTATCTGAAACCTGAATCTTAGTTGAGAATGAACATTCATCGCTCTAATTCCCAATGCCAATCCATGGCCAGATGAGACCCCTATGTCGATCTCTTTAAATATACCGATGGGCATCTCAAGCAACTTCCTCTAAACATAAACATGATAACTACTCTTAAACACCATTAAACATCATTATTCCCTAGTTGAGAACGAGCATACATCACTCTAGCTCCCAACATCTGTTACCGGTCAAGAGACCCATACTTCGGCCTTTCATTCAGACCTACCTACGTGCACGGGGAGTTTTCTATGTACTGTCAACACCTTAGGTACATTTATTCAGATACTTTCCTTACCTTCAGTATCCGGCTCACTTAAGCTATCAAGTTCTCAAAGAGCATTAAAAGAATAGTTCTCAAGTATAGCATAGAAAGCTCTTTAGGATACCTTCCCTACCTTCAGTATCCTTTTTATTATGTTTAGGAATACCAATGCATGTACTTTGACAACCTTAGGTATTTAAAACATAGTACATCAAGCTTCATTCAACCTTAGCTTTAATCCTAACGCATGCTTCATACTTTGTAAAATAAGTTGGCTTAAATCATGTTGAACTAGCTTGTAAAAACCATTAGCATGCGTTAGACATGGAAAACATACTTGGAAATCTCATACATTAGTAAACACCATGCGTTGATCATGCTTTCAATCATAGAAATAAGTTGCTTGGAACCGTATAAAATTTAGCATGAGAATAACTTTGCTCAATCCCTCGACGTCGTATTACTTACGTGCACGTGCTTATAACTGAGTACTGTCATACCTTAGGTACTTAACTAGGATACCTTCTCATTTTCCTTTAGTATCCTTAGGATACCTTCTCATTGTCCTTCAGTATCCGTCGTATAACTAGTCATAAACATTTAGTTGAAAACTAAGGCTTAATGCTCAAATCATCATACTAGTTCATCATGAAAATGGAGTTACTAAAACATGTTGAAAGTATTTGGACAAGATAACATACTTAAATCATGTCAATTTCCATGGAAAACATGCTTTACTTAGCATGAGAAATAGCTTCAAACATATGTTGCTTAGCACTTCATATAAACACTTAGCATGAGAAACAACTTCAAATAAATCATGGTTCTAAATCATTAAACATTAAATCACCACATAGTCACTCATAGTTTTTCGAGGCTCTTAATGGTTTATATGCCTCTCCTAGCTCTTCTTGGCCTGAAAGGACATAATTCCTGGTTAACTTCCTTAGAATTCTTATCAAAATACCTCAACTAGTTCGTTTACTGATGGAAGTTTCCTCATCAAAACAACATTGCTAGTGAGATAACCATTATGAGTGAATTCATCCTCATGAGCGAGATCAAGCATATCATTAGCAAAACTTCAACCTAGCGATACTCACCACACCAACGAGATTCAACCCAAATTTCCAATGAGATTTCCTTCTTGAGTGAGATCTTTAGCACAAAATTAGCGAGATTATCATCCTAAGCGAGATCCTCATGCTCTTTATCTCGCTCTCGCTCTCTACGGTGAGCTGTTTGCTGGTTCTTCCCAAGCAGTTGTCTGCTTATGCACAGATTCTCTGTTTCAACTTCAAAAATTCATAACTCAAAGTCCAAAACTCTTTTCAAGAAACTTCCTTCTAAAAACTTGTTTATAATCAAGTTTGCAACATTACCTTAAAATTTCAGCTCAAAATTCTCCGTCGTTTGATCTAGAGATTCAAACCTTCATCATATTGGCCCCAATTCAAGCAGCTGCCTGCTTGTTCAATAGTTTCCAGTTCAAAATTCAAAAATATATAATTCGATTTCCATCTTAAAAAGTTTCATTCTCCAAATTGTTTATAACTGAGTTAACAATATTACCTCAAATTTTTATCTCAAAACGCTTCGTAATTCGTCTTGGAGCTTCAATTCTTCACAGATGGCCTAGATTCATTTGAGAAACAAACCCTTCGTCTTTATTTTGCCCCTCCGGCCTTATTCCAGTAAATTTTCCCTCCAGCAGCATAGCCACATAAAATAGACATATAGAGCTTTTGAATGCCACTGAAATTACATAAATAGCCTAAGTAGTTTGTTCAAACCGTCCCAATGAATTCGACCTTCTTGCTTATATCATCGCCCAAAATTCAGCATGAACCTCCTTGTGCCACCTTGCCCACTATTGATGATGAAGGCCTAGGATTTAGCAAATTTTCTTTTGCTAACTTCACTCACAATATTACTTCAGCACTACACCTCATTAGATGGCATGGTCTCATCCATATGCTTATTATGCATTCCATCATCAAGCATGACCTTCTTTAGCCTAGCCGAGTTTTGTTCTACTTTTACACTTATCTACCCAGGAGCTTATTTCTTCTTGCTTCCATCTTCTATCCTTCCTAAGACATGGCTTCATTAAGCTCATTAGAAGACACCACATTACTTACTCTTACTTAAAGTAATTAGGGTTCGGGTTTTACAGATTGTCCACATAATGGGTTACCAGACTGCCTTCAAATGGAGATTTTCTATCATGGGTTGAATACCGCTTCGCAAACCGCTGCCAACGCGGCAGCCGCTGGTGGTCTGCTTGATAAAACTTATGATGAGGCAAAGAATATCCTGAATCACATCTCTAAGAACCATGAAGACTGGAGAGAGAGTGACCAGAGATTGAGACTCAAAGACTTTGACGCAAACAACGGTGCTATTGTTTCATTACAAAACCAAATGACCGTAATGATGAATTTGATCCAAGGAATGGCGATCAGCAGCCTAACATCACAAGGTGGGCAAATCAATGCAATAAGTCAAAACACCGAAAGGTGTGCGACTTGCGGTGATGGGCATGCGATGGAAGATTGCCCGCAAAATCCACAATCTTTATACTTTGTAAAGAATAATCCCTTTTCAAACACCTACAACCCCGCGTGGAGAAACCACCCCAATTTTGCTTGGAAGAATCAACAACAAAATTTCCAACCTGTGGCATAGAAAGAAGGGCCACCAGGATTCTTTCCACGCAACAACGGTCAAACGAGCAATCAAGCAAGTAACTCACAACAACCACCACAATCCTCTTCTTTAGAGAGCCTATTGAAGCAATACATAGAGAAAAACGAGACTATGCTTCAAAGTCAAGCTACGTCCATCCGCAATCTCGAATTACAGATGGGCCAGATTGCGAGTGAGCTGAAGAGTAGACCACAAGGGGCTTTGCCAAGTTCAACTGAACTTCCACGCAACCCGGGGGGATCAAGTAAGGAGCAATGTCAGGTGGTGACATTGCGCAGCGGGAAGACTGTGGAGGGAGAAAAGAAGGAGTATAGTAGAATAACTTCCATTGCAACTGAACCTGAGATTGCGGTAATGCAAGAAGAAGAAAGAGAAAATGAAGCAGTAGAACTGGGTTGCGTCAACCTCAAAGCCAACTGAAATGGGAACCGTGAAAGTTCAGTTACCCCTTTCCCATAGAGACTAAGGAAGAAGAAAAACGAAGAGGTACAATACCAACGCTTCTTATCTATGTTAAAGCAATTACATGTTAATATTCCTTTCAGTGAAGCGATTGAGGAAATGTCTACATACACCAAGTTTCTGAAGGATATGGCAACTAAGAAGAGGGGCACTGGAAAATTTTCCATGGTGGCGTTAACGCAAAGTTCCAAATCAATAATCCCACCGAAGATGACCGATCCTGGGAGCTTTACCATTCCTTGCTCCTTAAGAGGACTCTACATTGGGCAAACCCTATGTGACTTGGGAGCCAGCATAAATTTGATGCCTTTGTCAATCTTTAGACAATTAAATGTGGGGCAACTTGTGCCCACATCAGTTACTCTCTAACTGGCCAACAGGTCTCTGGTTCATCCAGAAGGTAAGGTGAAGGATGTGCTGATAACAATTGACAAATTTATCCTGCCAGCTGACTTCATCATTTTAGACTATGAGGCCGATAAAGATGTGCCCATCATTCTGGGGCGACCTTTTCTGTCAATGGGTCGTGCCCAAATTGATATGCATAAAGGAGAAATCACAATGAGTATCAACGAACAGAAGCTCAAATTTAATATAATTCATGCCATGAAGTTTCCGGATGAAGAAGACCTGCAAGATTTGGATAATAACCTGAATTTGATTGAAGAAGAAAAGTCTGATGAAGAGTATGAAGAAGAGGATGCCAGCGTATCCATTGCTGCCTGCAATGCGATCACAACAAAAACAAACAAGGAAGAAGAAATGATCACAAGGCAAGAAGTAGAGCCAATAGAAAAACGAAAAATAACCTTCCCTAGTGGAGCCACCAACACTTGAATTAAAGACCCTACCAACCCATTTGAAGTATGCATTTTTGGGGCAGAATGAGAAGCTGACAGTGATCATTTCCTCTACGCTCAACAAAGATCAGAAGAATGAGTTGATGAGCATTCTCAAGAAACATGTGCGAGCAATTGGCTAGATACTCCTGACATCAGAGGAATTAGCCCTGCGTACTACATGCACCGCATTCATCTTGAAGACGACCACAAAGCAATAATTGAACATCAACATAGACTCAACCCTGCGATGAAGGAGGTCGTCAAGAAGGAGATTATCAAATGGCTAGATGCGGGCATTATCTAACCCATAGCAGATAGCACGTGGGTTAGCCCCGTGCAATGTGTGTCGAAGAAGGGCAGAATGATGGTAGTATCAAATGAGAACAATGAATTAATACCACAAAGGATCATCACTGGATGACGCATATGCATGGACTACCACAAGTTGAATGCGGCCACAAAGAAAGATCATTTCCCTCTGCCATTCATCGATCAAATGCTAGATAGACTAGTAGGGAATGATTTTTACTGCTTCCTGGATTGGTATGCCGGATACAATCAAATCATGATAGCTCCTGAAGATCAAGACAAGACCACATTCACCTGTCCATATGGGACGTTTGCTTTTCACCGCATGTTGTTTGGCCTCTGCAATGTGCCAAGCACGTTCCAAAAGTGCATGATGGCGATCTTTTCAGATTATCTCGAGGACTCTGTGGAAATATTTATGGATGACTTCTCCGTTTATGGGAACACTTATGAAGTCTGCTTAGCCAACTTGGAGAAGATTCTGAAAAGATGTGAAGAGACGAATATTGTGCTCAATTGGGAAAAATGTCATTTCATGGTTAAAGAGGGCATAGTGTTGGGACATAAGGTCTCCCAGGATGGATTGGAGGTGGACAAAGCAAGGATTGAAGCAATTGAAAAACTTCCACCTCCAACCAGCGTGAAGGCTGTGCGAAGCTTCTTGGGGCACACCGAATTTTATAGACGATTCGTCAAGGACTTTTCTAAGATAGCACGACCACTAAGTGCATTGTTAGAGGCGGACAGAAAATTTGAGTTTGACAACAACTGCCTCAAAACATTCAGAGTTTTGAAAGATGTGCTGATTACCGTACCCGTGTTGATTGCGCCAGACTGGACACTGCCTTTTGAAATCATGTGCGACGCAAGCGGGTATGGATGGGAGCAGCTTTAGTGCAAAAGAGAAAAACAATTTTGCATCCCATCGCATATGCAAGTAAAACTTCAAACCCTGCTCAAACAAATTATACCACCACAGAGAAAGAACTCCTGGCTGTGATTTTTGCATTGGAAAAATTTCGGGCATACCTGTTGGGAACCAAGGTACTCATCCACACTGATCACTCGGCGATCAAATACTTAATGAAAAAGAAGGACGCAAAGCTGAGGTTGATCAGATGGGTTTTCCTCTATCAAGAATTTGATATCGAAATAATTGACTAGAAGAAGATAGAGAATCAAGTTGCGGATCACTTGTCTAGATTGGAAAATCTTGAAGTTGACCGCAATGAGACTGAGGTGAGTGTCGTATTCCTGGATGAGCAGCTGTTCCACATAGAAGAATTGCCCTTGTATGCGGACATCGTCAACTGTTTGGTCTGTGAGCAATGCCCCGAAGATTACACCTACCACCAACAGAAGAAGCTCAAACATGAATGTAGACATTATTATTGGGATGAGCCAAATCTGTATAAGAGAGGTGCAAACAGATTATTCGATTATGCATACCGAATGCTGCTCAACAACGTATATTGTCACAATGCCACGACTCACCATATGGTGGGCACTTTGGAGGGCAGTGCACCACAGCCAAAGTTTTGCAAAGTGGATTCTTTTGGCCTACATTATTCAAGGATGTGGCTGATTACGCAATGAAATGTGATCGATGTCAGTGCACAGGTAACATTTCATGGAAGAACGCAATGCCAATGAACACTATCTTGGAGTTGGAATTATTCGATGTATGGGGGATTGATTTCATGGGACCATTCCCTCCCTCGCATGGCAAGCATTACATTTTATTGGCTGTCGATTATGTCTCCAAGTAGGTAGAGGCAATAGCATGCGCTGCAAGTGATGCGGCGGTAGTCTCCCAGTTCCTGAAGAAAAATATTTTCACTCGTTTGGCACTCCTCATGCCATCATAAGTGATGAAGGATCCACTTTGTCAATCATAATATCAAAGAGCTGATGTGTAAGTATAAACATCCTCCCAAAGTGGCCACTGCATACAATCCACAAACGAATGGTCAGGCTGAAGTGTCCAATCGTGAAATTAAGTTGATACTTGAGAAGGTAGTAAAGCCTTCATGGAAAGATTGGGCAACAAAGCTTGACGATGCGTTATGGGCATACCAGACGCATTTAAAACACCAAAATAGGTATGTCCCCCTATGCGTTAGTTTACTGGCAAGGCCAATGGTCCCATTTTCCTTTGGAGCTGGAGTATAAGGCACTGTGGGCAGTCAAGAAGCTGAATTTCGATTTGAAGAAAGCAGAAGACGAACGGAAAATGTAGCTGGTCGAGCTAAAAGAATGGAGGATCAACGCATATGAGAATGTGAAGATTTATAAGGAGTGCACCAAGCGTTCGCATGACAAACGCATATGCATTAGAAACCTCCAAGTTAGGCAAAAGGTCTTACTCTTCAATTCAAGACTGCGACTCTTCCTGGGAAAATTATAATCATGTTGGTTCGATCTCTTCATCATTAAAGAAATATTTCCACATGGTGCGGTGGAGCTGATCACTGAGGATGGCAACTGGACATTTAAGGTTAATAGACAACGAGTTAAAGCATATTGCGGAGGTGATTTCCAGCCAGAAAAGTCTCTGTGAAGCTGAAAAACCCGGACTACCCCCTACATGATTCTTGAACTCTTATTCCTTCGTCACTTTTACTAGTATTTAGCTATCTGAATCTTACTTAATTTTACTTCTTAAAAAAAAAAAAAAAGAACTTGTTTTGTTTTAAATCATTTGACCCTCTCTTTGTCTATTGACAACGATTAAGGCACAAGGTTGCGGAGATATTACAAGAAGAAGCAAATGATCTCACTCCATCACCGCAATCCACAGAAGATAGATCGCCACAAGGATGGATGCGTCAATACATAATGCGGGCAATAGCGCAAAATTTGGGGGTGTACTCTTCCCTATCTTTATTTCAAATTTTGCGCTATCACGTCGCATGTTAGTTTTAAACGTCTTATCACCGCATCCTTTTTAATTACCACAATCATTTGGCATAGATAAATTTAGTAGGTTACCACATGCTGTCTCTTTGCCAAGTATGACTTTAATGATGAAAAATATGCTTCTATTTCTTTCGTATATCCTAGAGTCAACTTACTCTTAATATAGTCCCCTCATGAAATATTTTTAGAAGTTAAGGGTTGCTAGCTTTCTTTCAAACTCTCTTTACAACACATTCTAAGAACATCGTATGACCTATTTTAATCTTTTGGTAATGAGGACATTGTTGCATTTTAAATTTGGGAGTGAGGTATTTATTTTCGACCTTGCTATTTAAAATATATATATATATATATATTGAGAATAACAACTCCACTGTCAACGCAATGGGAAACCCGTGTTGATAAGTTGTGAAAGGCACTTACCCATAGTTGGATGTCCACATAACACATGTGGGGGCAAGCCAAAACGAAAGTAAGTTACTAGGATCAACGCATAAATAAATGACCGCAACTCCACTACCAAATTGGTATAAGTTTAGTCTGAGAAAGAGTGCACTGCTCGTAGTTCGATGTCCGCATGACACCCGTGGGAGCAAGCGAAAACGAAGGCAAGGCATTTAGACCAGCGCAAGGTCAGAAAAAAATACCGATGAAGAAAATTTTTGTGCAAGGATAAAATCATTTGACACCCCGGTAGAAAATTTTCTTTTTGAAATAAATCATGCAATGTTCCGAAATTTAGTAAAATCCTTTTGAAAGTTAAGCTTGCAGTCCCTAGGTCTTAGAAATATTTTAAGAAGAGACTTAAATAAGACTTAAGGAAATTTTGGTATATAGGATTTGAACGAAGTATTCTTGAGAAATCTAGGAAAAGAACAGTGTGGTTGACTCGCTAAAGGAATCTTTAACTTATGCTTGAGGACAAGCATTGTTTAAATATAGGGGTGTGATAACGGGCAGAAATGCACGTTATCATAGTGCTAAGTTCTTAAACAATGTTGAATTGCGTTGATGAAATATGTTAACTTACGTCCATTAAGCATCGTTTTCATGATATTGCGGTCGCACGCGTTCAGCGTATTAAAACAGTTGATTTTTGTATTTTTTGTGCAGAATATGCGTTAACGCAATGCAAAGATTGCAATCACAAGAATTCATTGGTCGAGCACAACTTCATCGCAACACTTTGCGTTGATCGTGCTCGCAAACATTCGCCCAAGAAGGATCATCGCAACTTGGTCAGCGCAACATGATGGGTGCATCTGGGTGAAAGCCCAATTAAGAGCGATGGGGCAGAAAGCTGATGACAGTCGAATCCAAATTAAGTTGACAGCCGATAATGATCACAAAGTACATTCAGCTTTATCGGTGATAATTATTCGGCACATCAATCAAGAATTAAAGTTGTCCTATCTGTACAACTAGGAGAGAGAAGCCGCCTTTCACCATGGATGCTCTATAAATACCAAGGGCATTCTTCAGAGAAGGGGTTGATCAGTTCACGAGTTTAGCAGTTAGAAATTTCATACTTCAGTTCGCACGTCTTTAGTTTTCTTTCATTTTAAGGCGGACACTAGGGAAGAAGTTGTGCTGGCAGATCATTCTGGTAAGCTTGGGAGAGCACCGGAAGCTTCAAGGATAGAGAGAGGACCGACGCCTGCGAAAGCGAGAACATCTTTAGATCAGAATAGAGATTTCAGTGTAAAAAGCCTCGGTTAGCAAGGAATTGCTACCAGGCTCTCTACCTTTACTTTCCATTGTCATTTTGTACTCAACTCATCTATAAAAATGGAATTCCCTTCTCTATATTTGTTCACTCTCTGTTATTCATGCATGAGTAGCTAAATCAGTTGAATGGGTTGAGAAGCATTTAGCTAGCACAACTAGGGAATCTTCATTCTTTGCGATTATCTTGTTTATGTATGCTTCATTCATCCATTAGAGATACTCGGGAGGGTAGTCTAAGGACAAGATCTAGACTTGGGAAGGTCAGGTTAGAATCTAGACTCGGAAGAGCCAGATTAGAACGCATAAACAAGAGATAGGCGCTTAGGAATGAGCACTATTTGTTATCAACGCATCGCATGCATCCTAGAGATAGGATATGATTGTATGCGGTCACCTTGCTTTTATGCATTTTGCATCATTGTATAGAATAAGAGTAGAGACTTAGGGATGAGCTCTATGGACATTTTGCATTCAACACATGCGTCCTAGATTTAGGAGCATCGCATTTACATTGGAAAATGACTTGCTGTGCATGGTTGTTACATGATCGCATAGTCTTGATGCATTCCCAAGTAACGCTAGCTAAAGATCTTCTCAACCCGTTCATTGCATACTCATTGCATCTATCAATGCAACTGTCTTTTCTCAACTCCGTCACATTTGTTTATTTCTTTTCCATCAATGCAAACCACAAACCCAACACCTTATTTATTTATCCCGTTACCGCAAAATTCTTCATAAAAATTACCAACGCAACTGTTTTCACAAGTCCTTGTGTTCAACCCTGGACTTACCAGGAAACTCAGAGGAATTTACACTTGGATTCTGCTGGGGAAACTTGAGTGCACAACACAATTCCATCAACGTATAGCATCCATATTTCCACTTCATAAAACCAAGCATCACCTCTACGGCTAAACAACATTAAGTTTACATACAAAACATTTATAGAGATGACATTACTGGTTTCATAAGTCTCGATACCCAAAACATTAGTCTCTATATGAACAATTCACTACAAAAATTTTGGGCTTTAATGTCGGTTGGAAAAAGTGAAACCGGTGGTATAATGTCGGTTTTGTTTTTTTTTAAAAAGTGGATCTTTAATGTCAATTTTAAACCGACATTGTAGGTATACATTTAATTTCGGTTTAAAACTGACATTAAAGATCCGGTTTTCATTTTTTTCCTTAAAAAAAAAAAACAAAACCCATTCCCCCCTATTTTTTTTTCATTTCTCGCTTCTATCCCTATCTATCCTATCTATCCCTTTTCTAAACCCTATTTTCCCCATCAGCCACCTCCTCCCCAGTCCCTCTTATTTTTGTTTCTTACGAAAATGATATTAGGTTACATTTTGTTTCTCTCCTTTCTCTCTCAGATTTCAGACAAATCTTCGTAGATGGCGAAGAGAACTGAAACCGAAAGCTATAAAAAATGGCGACCAAAAATGCCAAAAAAGCCAATCTCTTGGATCATCACTCCCCTCAAACACCTACTCGATGAATCTGTTTCTGAGGTAGAGAAGTAAGAGATATGTGGAACCAATGAGAAATGGTAGAACTCGTAGATAGGTCGGCAATGCCAGTCCATGTAGTACCGATTTGAAATCGATTTTGCATCTTTTCGTACTCCCAATGCCATTGATAAACAAGCAGCGAGAGTCATAGTCGATGCTTTGAGAAGATTCCAACGATGATTGAAAAAATAAATTGAAGAAAGAACAGAGAGATCAGTAGAGATATGAAGGATTTGAATCTGTTTCTGAGGTAATTCAATCTGCAATTTCATCCCCTTTTTTAGATTTTTTTCGCGTCAATTTTAATCTAGGTTTGAGTTTTTTCCTTGCAGATTGTCACCGGTCGTAATGAAGGATTTGAATCTGTTTCTGAGGTAATATGAAGGATTTGAATATGTTTCTGAGGTAATGCTATTTGGCTACATTTTAGTGTTTCTGAATATAAACCAGCTAAAAAAACCACAAAGTTCTAAGAGTTTTGGTAATGCGATACATTTTTTGTTTCGTCATTCATCTGTACTTCTTAGGGGAGAGAGGAATACTAGAGCATTAGAGATTTGGAGAAAGACTTTATTGGGGTCTAATTCATTGTTAGTTCATGTCTCTCTGGAAATTGTCAAGCTGAAGAAAAAGAAGAAACACAAGAGAACAGAAAGGCCTAGGTTCGTAATTCTTTTGACATTTTTTTTCCAGCACCATTTGTTACATAAGTGTGCTATATTTAGATATTCCAATCCTGCAGATGGTAGCAAAACTGCATGGAATACTGAGACCATTTCTACTTTGGAGAATGAAACATGATGTCGAGCTAATGCTCCCTCGAAAGAAAGAAATCATAATATATTGGTTATGATTGAAGGTAGCACTATTTTTAATCTAATTTTTATAGATAGATTCTATAACATGTGCATCAACTTCTCTTGTTTTCATAAATATTATTTATATATTTAGATATATATATCTCCGTCCAAATCCCTCCCCTCTCGCCCAAATCCCTCTCGCTCTCGCTCATAAAGGCCAAATCCCTTCCCTCTCGGCTCTCGCCCAAATCCCTTCCCTCTCGCCCAAATCCCTTGCTCTCGCTCATAAAGTCCATCCGCTCTCGCTAATAGTCTCTGCAATGCAACCCTCTCGCTCTCGCTCGTCCCTCCACTCTCGCTCGTACCTCCACTCTCACTACTCTCGCTCATACTTCCATTCTCGCTCTCATACATAAAGTCCCCTTGCTCGCCCCAGCTTGGCCCCATTGCCAACCCTAGAGGAAATTGATCCTATTAAATCTAGCGCCTTCAGTAAGTGTTGTCTTTTTCTTTTTTTTTTCTTTTTTCCTTTTGACTTTGTAAATTGGTGGTTTTTTCCCTTTAATTTCTTGGATTATATTCTTATCATCATGCGTTTGATAATTTATTCCGTGCCTTCCAATTGGATTTTCTCTCTATTGGAGGGAAGGGGACAAGGACATGTGGATTAATTAGTATTCCTCTGGTGAACTGTTAATATCACCATCACTTGTCAAAATTGCTTTCTTGACTTACTTTCCAATGGTTTACACAAGATGTTTTAATTCATAAGTCTTGTCAAATTTCATGGCTGAAAATACAGTTAGCTACGTGTCGTGGTTGTTCGTTCCACAATAGTCCATGTGTGCTCAATTTGAATCATGCCTTTTTTAGTTAATCCTACTGGTGGCCGCTTTATGTTTATTGTGTGGTGGTTTAATATTTGGTGATTGATCCTTGTTAACAAGAATTATTGGTACAGGAAGTTCACTTTGGGAAATTGATAGTCTTCGACACCATTATTGTCCTCCTATTTCAAGGTATGCAGTTTAATATTGACCCAAAAACTTCTGTTGCTTTGGATTTCATACTAAAAACTAGTCCTTATGTTCTTATAGGTTAGTTTTATGCCTAGTATCCCCGTACAATCAAGTGTGTGAAGTGTTCAAGAGAGAGCTCGACATAACACTGGATAAGGTATATTTACTTGGCTAAACCTGTTTCATATAATCAGATTATGCATTCATTCTGTTGAATGGAGATTACTTTTCCAATCTGACAGAAGCTGGTTATCTTGATTGTGTTACTGTTACATATGAGTTGGCACTTTTTCTGTATTCTGATCACATTATAGTACGTTTCAATGTACGTGACAGATTGAAGTTTCATTAACATTTGGCCTTTCATATGATTATATAAATGTGGTTATAGTTATAATATTAATTTTTCTCCTTGGATCAGAGTCTGCCTGAGGTTAAATTCTTAATCTCAGGCACATTACTTGTTAAGTTGAAGTTAAATTCTAAATCTTTCCAATTCTTCTGTAGTTGTTGGATGAGCTGAAGAAGAAGAATCCTGATAATGAAGTCCATCTCAACAATGTATATTACATCTCTTAATCTCTCAAACCCTCCCAAATTTGTAGACAAATAAAATTATGTTGCCCTTACACGGAAGATTATGTTGCCCTTGTAAAATCATAATCTTTGTATTACTTGTAATTTGTGTTTTCAAGGCTTGAATTATTGTACGCCTTTTAAATTATAATTCTATAGCAGAATTTGTGGATTAAATGTAATAGATTTACAATCCATACATGAATAATGTCATAGGCATAGTGTTCGATGATGATGTGTCATGTTATACCTTTTTATCGAAAAAATGGATTTGGCAAGGGAACTTTAAAAAAGGGACAATAATTGATAAAACAAACAGATTCGGGCTTCAATGTCGGTTAAGAATCCAAAAAAAAAAAAGGCTTCAATGTCGGTTGCAACCGACATTAAAGGCCTTTAATGTCGGTTGCAACCGATAAGCTTTAATCACTGAAGAATGTCGGTTGCAACCGACATTGAAGGCTGTGTTATTGATGTTATTGAAGCTAAAACTGACATCAAAGGCAACCAACATTAAAGGGCTTTAATAACACTATCTTTAATGTCGGTTGCCAACCGACATTAAAGCTTTTTAATGTCGGTTTAAAAATGACATTAAAGCCCGAATTTCTTCTAGTGATTGTAACATGTGTACAATATTTATAGCAACCACCTAGTAGATGGGTTACAATAACTTTTTTCCTTGAGAGGCTGAGCAGATGCAGAGCTACCTCCTAAGGATTTAACCGCTACCTGGGGGAAAGAAAAACATTTGGAAACGGGGTGAGTTTACTAGCCTAGTGAGTGACTTAAGAAAGAAAACTAATTCTCATGCATAAGTCTCAATAAAGAGATTATATTGAAATTATAAGTCTCTACAGTAACCTTGTATCAATATAAACATTTTCTAAGCATAAAACATGTACAGATGTTTTCATCATAACACATTAAACTGTTACTTAGTTCAGAATAACACAGTTGTGGTTAAATCCCAATGTCAACTGCTTAGTCAAGAGAGAACCCTTTTACTCAGTCTCTGACCTTCACTACCTACGTGCACGTGGCTATAACTAAATACCGTCATACCTTAGGTACTTCTACTCAGATACCTTCTCGAACGTCCCTCAGTATCGAGCTACTTGGATACCTTCTCAAATGTCCCTCAGTATTGAGCTTCAAGTAAAACTAGTCATACTATGAATTTCTCTTTAAAGCATGTAAAGCAATACACATAGAAAACATGTCTTTAAAGGTACTAACGCGTGCTTGGTGTTTTTAAACACACATAAACAATTTTTCAATAAACTTTCATACATGGCATGCGTTTAAAACATAACTCATGGTTTGCTTGGAAACTACTTTGTAAATCTAGCTAACATGAGAATAATCTTTCTTTAAAACATTGTAAATATTTAGTCACTCACGACTTTTAAAACTATTCCTCAAGGGTTGATATGCTTCTATCACTGGTGTCAATCATGTGGACACAAAAGCATATACTAGCTACTAGCATAGGTCTCCCTTTTGAGACTAACCCTTAAGTAAGCCTTGCATTTAGCCTTCCTCTTGAAGACTATCACTCAATGCACCTTGCTGTAGGTTTAACATTTAGGAATTTCTTTGAGACTTGGCTCATGCAAAGCTTCCGATCGCCCCTCACAAACGCTTCACCACTTATGCAACCAACACGTTTCTCGAAGTGTTCCTTCAGCTGCACATGGTTGTCCACAAGGCTGCTTATGCATCCAAGACTTCGATGCAAGCTCTCTTCAGCCTACATAGCAGGTCCAGCACATAGAAAAGCTCAACCCTTTGTCTGTCCAAGCGTTTTACTTCGAGCTGTCAACTAACTTAGCCCAAGCAGCTGCCTGCTTGTTCATGAAATTTCAGATTCAATTTGCAAAAATAATAACTCGAATTCTAGAGCTCATCTCAAGAAATTTCCTTCTACAAACTTGTTTAGAATTTCCTCAAGAAGCTTACCTTAAAATTTCAGCTTCAAAATTCTCGTGGTTTGTCCTGGAGACTCAATTCTTTACTAGTAGCCCATATTCATCCATGAACAGAACCTCTGATCACGTTTTCCCTTCTCCAACCATATTCCGATGATAATTTCTTTCGGCAGTGTCATCTCTAAAAGTAGACTCTAGAGCTTTCCAAGACACCAAGATCTCTCAATTTACATAGAGGAAATGATCAAACTGATCGTTTGAAGTTCAGCCCCCCTTTTTATACTGCTTTCCACCGCTTCTCATTAAGTCTTAGCATGACACCTTCAGTTTTCATGGAGTTAAATCTGATGCTTAAGACAGCTGGTGCTCTTAATCGGTGGTTAATACTGATCAACGCATGTTCAATCGTTTAGCTCACCGCCCCATCGTTTAGCTCATCATTTAGTGACCTCTCAACTTGGGTCATAGGTGGATTTAGAGCTGTTGGGACAGTCTGGCTACTCTCAGCTCCCTTTTCCTGCACACTTCCTCTAATAGTCTTTCTTGCTCTAGTTTTAGGTGCCATGTCCTATCATCTCTACCTTTACCTGAAATAACAACATGAGAAAGGATGAGTATAAAATACTCAGTAAGTAACCCCACTACTGGGGCCGGGCTAGGCATCTATGTTCTCTAGATGCCTACTTCTAGCGAAACATAAAAACTACTCTAGTCCTCATGAGATACATACATACATGAAAACTGGTTTCTATCCTACTATAGTTAAGTATGCCTACTACCTCTGGTGAATCTCGAAGGAAACACAACCCCTGGTGAATCTCGAAGGAAACAAAATATCTGATGAATCTTGAACGAGACACAATATTTGATGAATCTCGAAGGAAACACAATTTGGTGGATCCCGAAGGAAACACAATCTGGTGAATCCAGAAGGAAACACAATCTGGTGAATCCCGAAAGAAACACAATCTGGTTAATCCCGAAGGAAACATAATACCTAATGGGCATCTAACTAATCAGTAAAGACACTATCACGGTCTCAACATCACAATTATCACAATATGGTTTTATAACATACATATACACCTCAATATCATGGCTATACAACATACATATATGCCTCAATATCCTCATATCAAATACAACTTCATGGAATCAAGTATCATCTCATGCTAGCATGCAAGTATCTACGTGCACAAATAAATATTTCAGATTCTCATACAAGAACATATATCGGTCATACCATACTATCCGTTTATCATGCTATAGTTCTGTTAACTATCTATTATGCTAGCATATATCTAGTGTCATGCCCGTGGGCAGTTCCAGTAGTAAGATTACTTACCTCGAAGTCAAATTCAGATATTAATCCAAGCTAATAATCTCCAACAAAATAAATCTTGAATTAAGTCCCCTAATATAGACATAATACTAAATTTCAGTCTTTGGAACCAGGACCCAAACATACAAATTTAATCCAACGATCACCAATTAACTTACCCAAACAAAACTTGATCAACAAACACTTGAAAGATTTCGACTCCAAAATCTCCTTTTAGCATATTTTAAAACCCAATGAACGACGACTTGGAACCTTCAAAATACTTAAAATTAAACCATCATTTAGTCCAATAATCAATAGGTGCCCAACAATCAACAACAAGGATCACAACGCTTACCAAACTACTTGCCGAACGAACTCAAATCTTCTGGGCAGCACATTGCGCACTCCGAAATACTCCAATCTTGGATCTAAATTCCAAATATAACCGGCATTAACCAAAAAGAAATCCAAAATTTAATGGGCAAACAAGAACCTTCAAAACTCAACCGAACTTACCCAAAACTACCAGATCCAGCAAAACCCAACGACGGCGGTGATGGCGTACGACAAAAAGAGGGCGTGGATGGAACGGACGAAACAATCCGATGCTGACTGAACGAACGGCGTGCTGGAGCGGACGAATGCGCAACCAATTTGGCGCGAGCGAACCGACGAGATGACTCCACTCGACAGCGAGCTGGCATGAGGGCTGGATGAACAGATCGGGTGGTTGGACGCTGCTGACTTGGTCAACGATGCAAGAAGGTGGCTTGACAGCATCGACGACAGCATGCGGCTTGGGCGGCAATGGTCTGGACAAGCGGTTGGGCGATGGGTGACGGCGACGGGAAGGGAAAATTCGAGGGGGGCGTGCAGACGCGTGAGGGAGAAGAGAAGAGAATTTTTTTTAAATAATAATAATAACTAAAAAGGAAATAAAATAAACTTTATTTTATTCTTTTCCTTATTCCACTTTATTTTATTAACTTCCTTTCTTTCCCAAAAATGAAATTAATTCCTGCCATTAATTTCAAAATTGAATAATTTCAACATCAAATCCATTAATTTCCTGCAATTACACTTGAAGTCCAAAATTCCAAAAATTCCCTCAAATAATAAAAATTATTGAAATTACATTAATAATAAATAAAAAATGCGAGGTGTTACACATCTTGTCCTCTCTTACCCTTCTCCTGGTTAGTTTGAACCGAGCTACGTGATTTGGGCTCTATGGTACGATGCTTAGTTACATGCTGATATTGTTCACCAACATGGGGTTCACCGGATTGAGGGTTTTCTTTCTCCCCAACATATTGGTCCAACCCATCGTGCCCTCCAAAGGACTCATAAGATTGAAAGTATGATCATGCCCCTCAACCTCCTCAATCCTTCTTTCTTCAACATCATAGATTACCTCCTCAATCCTTCTTCCTTCCAACCGGTCCTCCTTATACCTTATCTTCTATGCGCTCGGTACAAGTCTTGTCAAACCAATAGTTTGTACATAAGCGAATGAGTAAGTAAAAATGCATGAAACTATGATAGATGCCAATAATTACTAAGAAAATGGTTACTTACTTTTATGAGCTGAAACACATTCTTACTCAAAGATTTATAAGATGGAGCACAAGATCAAGTCCATCTAAGAATTCTAGGAATTGCAACCTTGCTAACTTTGGTGGCTATGAACTTACTTGATGTGGATAAAATTTCATAAGAATAAACCTACAATATGGGAGCTTTTATTACACATACAATATTAACACACATATTAAAGTGAAATAGAAACGAAAGTACATACTTGGAATGCAAGTGTAAATTCATTTATACAATAATATGAGGCACTATGAGCATTTTCTACTTACTCTGTCACATGTGCTTCTTTCTTCCCACATATGATAGTCTTCATGCTATCAAAGGTACATTTGAAAAAGATGAATGACTAGTCATAAAGTCTAAAAACTTTAGGGTCATCAACAATCCCAAACGTCTTCATATCAAATTGGGGTTTCTTGTCTTTTCCAATCATCATCGTTTGAAGAATACTGGCAATGCAATCTTGACGGCATCTTCATTGTTTGTAAAAGTGAACTTCTTGAATGCATTCTCCACGTCCTTGTAAGAACTATCCTTATCATTTGGGTCCTTCGGTTCGAGAATGAGTTGTCGTAGTCTCTCACTACTTATTTCTCTTTCTACAATTTCCTTCGTCGGCTACAACCTAGTTAGCAGATTAAAATCATCTTGGAAGAATGTTACCTTCTTCCCTTCTATGTTGAATGATATAACGTTTGAGTTTGCATTCGTTACCTCTCTCAACAGAAAATGGTGAAAAAGTTTCCCATTGAATATAAGATCTACGTCCAACAGTAGACCAAAGGTCGTTGTTCTAAACATTCTTATATGCTCTTTTGTCAACTTATTCTTAATAACGGATGCAGTTTTGTTGACTTTGAAAGAAACTGTAGCAGGAAAATATTTCTTAGCAAGAACGGCCACCTTAGCAACCTATGACAAATGCATACATTACCATAATAAGTAAATGTCACATAATAAAAACTAAATGATCGCATAACAAATAACTAAACGATCGCGTAACATAAAACAAAATGATCGGACAACAAAGAACTACACGATCGCGTAACAAACAATTAAACGATCGCATTACAAATACTCAAACGATCGCATGACAAAAAAACTAAACGATCGCATTACGAATACCTAAACGATCGTGTTGCAAACAACTACACGATTGCATTACAAATATCTAAACAATTGTAACAAACAACTAAATGATTGTATTCAAATACCTAAACGATCGTGTAACAAACAACTAAACAATAACATTACAAATATCTAAACGATTGCGTAAACACCACTAAATGATCGCACATTTTTTTCTAAACGATCGTTTAGGTTTCTCTAATCAATCATTAAAGAATACTAAATGCTCGCCTAGGATTATCTAAACAATCTCTTAATAATGAATACACGATCATTTGACAAAAGCCGAGAGATCGTTTAACAAGTGGTAGGTGTGAACCCTTTGCGAACTGCAAATGACCGACGAGAATCTTAAATGAATATCAACATGCATTCAAGGAGAAGAGTCACATACCTTTTAGAGATTGATGACGATGAAAAATGTGTACAAATGACCAATGAGAAGGTGACAAAACGCTCGGATGAAGATGGGAGACGAGGAGCCAGGTACGAGAGCCAAAATCGCATAGTGATAGAAGATGTAAGTGAAAAAGTGGGGTGAACGATACTTCGTAGTGCAGTTTGAAAAGTTTTTTAAATTGGGAGTAAAATTGATATTTTACAGGATAAAAATCATAGATAAATTTTTAAAAATAGGTCATCCATAGAAAAGTTTTTAAGAGTTAGTCATTTTGTGAAATTGTGGTTTTTGCAATGAGATTTCTGTAGGCCAAAAATTGTGAAATTTGTACGGATGACCCAAAAATTGGGCCCAAAATGTCAAATGACCCATTTTTAAAAAATAATGTCAATTGACCATCTGCTGACATCATCGCCATACCAAATTACGTAAATTTCCTTTACTTCTTCGTCTTCTTACCTTTTTTACTGAGAACCCACCAAAACTAAACTATTCTTCATTCAAATTTTCCAAAGCTAACGGCTTCGTATCACTCATAAATGAAAAACTATTTTTGGCTTGCAAATGATTCTATTGCCACCGAAAAATCGAATCTTATTGGTAAATCTTTCAATATGGTTTTTTTTGTTTGTTTTTTTTTTTATTTTTGATGTGTTCTGTGGTTGAAGACGGGTAGAAAGAGTTTGTGAGCGAGATAAGTGAGAGTGAAATCTATAGAGCGACACTGGAGAGAGCGAATGTGAGCGAGATAAGTGAACCTATGTTTTTTTATTTGTTTTTATGGTTTTCAATGTGTTATGTGGTTGAAGACAAGTAAAAAGAGAGAATGTGAGGGAGATAAATGAGAGCGACACCAGAGAGAGCGATACTGGAGAGGGCGATACTAGAGAGAGCGATGCCAGTGAGAGTAATTCTAGCAAGAGCGATTCCAGCGAGAGCAATGCCAGCGGGAGCGATTCTAGCGAGATCGATTCCAGCGAGAGTGAATACAGAGAGATTTAAACAGAATGTTGTTTTACATTTTTTTTTTTGAAGGAGTTTACTGATTGAATTTTTTAAGAAATGCAGGAGTGATTTAAGATGGCTACACGTTTCAGAATAGCCAAAGCCGACCGATTTCCCGGTCAAGTAACCAGCTTGGCCCACATTGCTAATGCAAACAAGATTGTAAAAGAGAAACTCACACCAATGCAGTTGGCCATGTTCAAGAGAACATTTTTTGGGCGATTTGTAGACCTTGATATGGTGTTTAACAGCCCAATTGTCCATCACATGTTGCTTAGAGAAGTGAAGAGGACAAAATCAGACTAAATGTCATTCTCTGTCTGTGGGAAGGTTGTCACCTTTTCGAAGGATGACTTTTTGGTGATGACTAGTTTGTGGCAATCCCCATCACGAGTTGATTGGAACCAGCAGTCCTTATATGAACTTGCTATCAAGTATTTTGGTAATCGAGTGACGAAGGACACTTTACACCTCCGTGAACTTGAAGAAAAATACAAGGACTTAGAGTTTGAAAATGATGATGATGCTGTGAATATCAGCCTAGTTTACTACACTGAGGTCTTAATGATAGGGAAAAACAAATAGAAAAATGCAGTCGACCTCAAAGGTTTCAAGGACATTCAAAACTTGGAGTACTACAATAGTCTTGATTGGGTACCATTATTTGGGAGAGGACATTGGATGCCCTAAAGACTGCGTTGAATGATAAGAGCAGTCTATACAAGATGAGGGTCAAAGCAAATAAAAACTACATTGTGAAGTACTCCTTATGTGGATTTCTATAAGCGTTACATGTAAATTTGATTAACATAATAATCGTGTTGTTTGATCTAAAATTACTATTGTTCTTAATATATTTTAAATTTTATTTAGGTATGGATGTACGAGATCCTAGCTTCATCGATAGCTGGGAATATTGCGGAGCGAAGGAGCAAGGTGGCTTTGCCCGACATATTACGATGGTCATGCTTCCACTCAGTGTCCTTCAAAGTACTCGAGAGAGAGATATTCGAGTCTAACAATGTACATTTACTCTATGCATAATATGTTTATTTGGTTGTTAAATTGACACTAACCAGTTTACTGGGTTGTTAATGCAGATAAAAGTTAAAGAAGGCACTGTGATGTTAGATGCTGAAAGGGAGTTTCGGGATACCCTAGTGGAACGACGACCTATATTTGAGCTAGGTGCAGATATGATAGTTCTGAAAGTGGCAATAGGTCGACGAGTTGAGGGTTAGTCCTGAAAGTGAAAGTGATGGTGATGGACCATCGTAGAGATGACAATGATGAGGTTGTCAGGGTGGAGGGAGGGATGAACCCGAGCATTCTGAGCACGAGGATGCTGAATATGGAAGGGTGGAAGGAGGGACATACACACGTAGTGATGATATGTTCCATTGATATGATGGGGGACGTACGCAAGGAGGATGAGTTAAACCAAGTTGATGTCTTTCTTGCGGACTCCGGTACAGAGGCGACCTGTGGATGAGGAGTGTCCTGAGTGTGCTACCCACTTACAGGGAGGAAGCCAATGCCAACGAGTCTATTTATTTGTTACTTGCGGTCCAATTGACAGCTCACTATCGAGGTTGGATGGCCGTATATCGGGTTTAGATAGTCGTGTTATCCAGTATGGAGGAAAACATGACTGATATGAAAGGGCAATGTCGGCCATCTATCATTGTTGCAGTCTATGTGCAAGGTTTGCATCATTTTATGTCTTTATGTGTTTAGCTTTTACATGTTCGTGAACTCACCATTTTACTTTACTAATTGAAGGATTCCACGGTGAATGAGAAGACGACCAGGTCACCCATCCCATCTCGGGATCCCAATACAACTGCGACTGCCTCTGACACTCCCATCCCCATCCCCCCTCTACAGCCCGATACCACCACTTCACCTACTCCCACCCCCCCTATATAGCCCGATACCACCACTTCCACGACATCACCGATTGACGTCGAACCTATACATGCCGATGTCCCACAAACAGAGCCTGACATGTCTACCTTCCTCACCATGCCACATATAGAGGCTGACATGTCTGGCATCCCAGAGGCAGACACTTCTGGGATTGTTACAACCATAGAAGAAGTTCCATTGGTGAGTAATTTATTGATTAGTAATCTTTGTTTATATTTTTATATTTCTTGATGAGTAACATTTTGTTATCTGTTTATGTAGGAATCTCGAAGAATTAGTCGTAAGAGAAAACTGGTTGATAAATATACACCCCCAGCCCAAGTAAAGAAGAAAAGTGTGGCTAAACATCCTCTCCCAAGTGTAGCTACGTCAATATCCAGATCGATCGTCACATATAACGTAGCACACGATGTTCCACACAATATCCTGACAGAAATGATGGGCTGGATCTCGGACAACAATACAAACAATGAGGTTTGAGAGAACTCCTTTAAACCACTCGCAAAGTAATTCTTCAAGGAATTGATTACCCCGAATTCGTTGGTCGAGTGCGATGTAAGTGTCCTAGTCTTTATGTCTTTACATGTTGGCTATCTTGTACTTTTATTGACATATTATTTTTTTGTGCAGACCATAAATACTTTATTTTATTTTATGAAAGATAAATTTTATACCTGGCTCGACATGTGCATGCACAAGTTCACCATCTTGCCAATTAGTGTAACAATAAATTTTGATATTTCGTTTATTAACTTCTCATTTCGTAAAGTTTCTTAGTCTTTACTTCTTTACTTAACTTCTCATTTTATTTGACAGAATCACCTTAATGCTCGTGGCAGGGTATTTAAATGAATAAAGAATAAGTCACTTCTGGAGGCTGCCCTAGCTTGGGAAGATGAAGACACATATAAGGACTACGTCACCGATAAATTCGATGTCAAATGGGTAGATGTGGATTTCGTTTATATGGCGATGAATATCAGTGTGATGGTCCTTGCAATGGACATTAACAGAGGCCACGTATTCATGTTCGATTCACTTCCGTCATACACACCAATGACAAAGCTGGTGAATTGGCTAGAGCCATTGACGGTCACAGTACTATCCCTACTTCACTACTGTGATGTGGATTGATTGAAGTCAGACCTATCCACAGCCCGTTGGAAAATCTCGCAACCTATGAACGTCGACATACAACACGGGTTGCTTGATTGTGGCATCTTCGCAATAAAACTATTGGAACACCTGGTGACTGGTGCTGATCCATCCATAATCACTCAAGAGAAGATGAGTGAATATAGGATGCAATTAGCGTGTCAACTATGGGCAAACACTCCATATTTTTTATATGTATAGAACATTATATTTTTTATTGTATTTTTTATGTATGTAAAAACATTCATTTATTTTTTTATGTATGTAAAAACATTCATTGTATAATTGAACATATATTTTTTATGAAAGTTCAAAGTTCAAAGTTCAATATCAGAATTTTATCAGAACGTGCATTTTTTATGTATAATGGAGCTAATGCTCTTTTCATTGTATAATTGAACATATATTTCTTTTATGAAAGTTCAAAATTAAAAGTTCAATATCAGAATTTTATCATAACATACATTTTTTTATTTATAATGGAGCTACTGCTCTTTTCATTGTATAATTGAACATCTATTTTTTATGTAATTTCAAAGTTCAAAGTTTAATATCAGAATTTTATCAGAACGTGCATAATTGAGCTTAGAACATTATATGGATCAAGGTTCAAAGTTCAAAGATTGGATAGAGCGAGATGTTGAGAGAGAGCGAGATGTTGAGAGAGAGGAGATTGTAAGAGAGAGCGAGATGTTCAGAGAGAGCGAGATTGTGAGAGAGAGCGAGATTGAGAGAGAGTGAGATCGTGAGAGAGAGCGAGATCGTGAGAGAGAGCGAGATTAAGAGAGCGAGATGTTAAGAGAGAATGAGATTGTGAAAGAGAGTGAGATTGAGAGAGTATTTGTTATCCATTTTTGTTACAAGTATGAAGATTGAAAGAGTATGAAGTTATTGTTTTTTGTTTTCTGTATGAAGATTGAGAGAGTATGAAGTTATCCGTTTTTGTTACAAGTATGAAGACTGAGAGAGTATGAAGATGGAGAGAGTATGAAGATTGAGAAAGTATGAATATTGCTATTGTATAAATACTCCAGCTTGTTATTGTTTTTTGTTTACAAGATGAAAGTATGAAGTATGAAGTGTTACAAGTATGAAGTATGAAAAACAATGAAGTATGTTACAAGTATGAAAAAGTATGAAGTATGTTACAAGTATGACGTATGAAAAAAATGATCAATGGTATTTATAACTAAACTAGATGAGGGGTGTTTGTGTCTCGGTCTCTGGCATTTTCAGCACGTCGCATGGTTGTAAGCGGTTTAGTAAATTTTGGCGGTTATGTCCATAATTCCCACACTGACCACGTTTCATTTGTCTACGAAATTCTCCTCTGGATGGTATTCTTCTCACTCTCTGTCGCCTAGCTTGTGGCACAAACTTCGGAGGAAGGATAATCTTTTCTACGTATCCAGAAGGTCTTTTCCATTCAGATATGTGGCCAAGTGGATTTATAGGCTCCACATACGCAGTCATTAAAGAGTCTACTGTATAAAATCAACTGCAAAGATTGTGGATGGGTATATTTCTTTCCTGCATGGGAACACGGGATACCAAGTGAGTCGAATTTCTTACATGTGCATTCCTTCGTGTGAAGATTGACAATACCATCTAATCGATTATCTCGCACGTATACCTGATAACAATCAATAGGCTCCACCCGATATTGTTTGCCCTTATCAGCTTCACTTGCCAATCGGGTTTCACAGTAGTCAGAGTGCAATGTCGTTCGAGATGCCCAGTAATTCCTCCGTTTGTAGAACCACGATTGGAGCATTCCTCTAACATGTTTAATCAAGCATACTATGGGCATTAGTTGATACTCTTTAGTTAAGGAATTGAAACACTCTGCACTGTTGGATGTCATGTTACCATATCTTCGTTCTATTTGGTAAACTCGTGCCTACCTTTGAAGACTAATGTCTTTCAAATATTTCGTGACAGCACCGTCTCTAAAACTGTGGAGTTCGTCCCATTTTGTCTGGAACTATGCCATGCGAAATGCCCTTGCTGCATCTCTAAATATCCCAACAACCGTGTTATCCTTAAAGTTTGTAACCAAATTCTATTCTATATTCCATGTGCACAATCCATGAAATGCTATGGGAAAAAATGCACGAATAACATTGCCGATAGATACCATCCGATCAGACACAAGCACCAGATATTGGGTTCCCCGATACTGCATTTCAAGTTTGACATAAACCATTTCAATGATCGATCGATTTCATTGTCCACTATTGCATATGCTAGTGGGTATAATTGATTGTTCCTGTCCATAGAAACCACAACCAATATGGTGCCTTTGTATTTTCCTTTCAAGTGCGACCCATCAACAATAATACAAGGCCAACAGCTTGCAAAACCTCTAATAGAAGGCCCTAATGCCATAAACATATACTTGAAATACACCTCATCTTCAAGTTCGATCTCAAATGCTGTACCCAGATTCTCTATTTTTAGCACTTCTCCATAAGCATGTAGTATGGAGTATGAGTATTCTGGAGTACCTCTAATGAGATCATACGCGGCTTCCGTTGCATACCACGCTTTATCATAACTTATGTTCACGCCCTAATCTCTCCTCATATCCTCAACGATATGACAATGTTTATAAATATGTCCTATGCCCGTGAACTTATCTTTGATGAGTTGACCAACAACTGCAGCAGTTGCTCGTCTATGGTCATGATTCAAAATTCCTATGGAACATGTGTGCGAACTGCAGTACTTTGTGATCTTGAATATATCAGACCCTTCCATTTTAACTGCACGAAGGCTCCACTTACATGTCTCCCCAACGCATTTGACAGTGAACAAAGATTTGGTTGATTTCCTGACCTTAAATTCAAAATTTTTGTTGATGGACAGAATAGATAATCTCATTTTCAAGTTCTTTTTGCTCAAAAATAGTTGACCAACTTCAACGTCCTCTGTCTCAGATGAAGAGGTACCAGGCATAATCAACTCTATCCTATGACTTGAAGACACAAATGGTGGAACCACTGAAGCTGCTGTAGAACGACGCACATCTCCATGATCACGGTCCATTTCATTCAATCTAGCTGGTTGCTCATTCACATCCACATCCACTGAAGGATCACAATCCATATAATCGAATATTGATGGTACAATGTTGGTAGATAAAGGAATATCAGTGTTGGTAGATAATGGAATATCATCCTCTTCCCGACGAAACTGATATGATTCTTCATATTGTCTGTCCACAACCATATCATCATAACTCACATTTCCAAACCCCATTCCAACCCTTTCGTCCTATTTAAACTTCAACGTTATAGTTATCTGAAGTCTACTGAGCTCTTCTCGCAAAAGAAGGAAGTGAAGATCATCATCATCCGTTATGCATTGTAGAAGGGCTTCAAATTCAACATTATATTTAACTTTCAGGATAAGATCAAACTCTGAAGAACTGACTTTTGTAGTCTTGTAAATGCGAGATTTAAGTTCTTCATAATTCACTGTAGGGGGCACACCGATTCCTTTCAACTGTCCCCCAATATATGAACTTTCATTCTCATCCATAGACACTTTTCTGTCATTTTACAAAGTAAGAGAACATTTTTCATTAAGCTGTACAAGCAATTGAAGTGTACTCTCGCTCTCTCTCAAAATCTCGCTCTCTCTCATAATCTCGTTCTCTCTCTTACTCTTCCTCTTTCTTACTCTCTCCTAATACAAAATTTCGTAATGCTACCTTTTCAGAAATAACACATAAAAAATAATTAAACAGACTCAAAATAATTCACCTTTCTGAAAAACCTGTTCCTTTCTGAGAAAGCCTCGTCTTGGAAATCCCGATTTGAAAAATCTCCGTTCAACAAAACACCGTCGAAAACCAGAGAAGTAATCACCTTTGAAATGGAGTTTAGAGTTTAAAGAAATCACCATTGTATTGTGTTTAGGTATTATTGATTTGATTTGAGGCTTCCGTGGTGACATTTACAGTACACTGACGAGCAATCACATCAACTAAGGAATTTCAAGCGAGAGCAAGAGCGAGAGCGTTTAATTAGACAAGAGCGAGATTTACCTCGTGAGGCCGGTGTAAGGGTAATTTACGTAATTTGGTATGGTGATGATGTCAGCAGAGGTCAATTGACATTATTTTTTAAAAATGGATCATTTGATATTTTGGACCCAATTTTTGAGTCATCCGTACAAATTTCAATTCGCCGTAGACATAACAGCTGAGAACGGAACGATGATTCATTTTGGATTTCGAATCCGATTCGGGAGCCCTAAAAACCCGCTAAATCGCATTCCAAATCATCTACAATCCAAGCTTCTTCAAAATCTAGCAATGGCGGAAGTTCCTCCCAGTTCCAGAAGACCCGTTTGTCCATCCTGCTCGAAACCAGCCCGTATCTGTCTCTGTTCGCGGCTCCAAAGCCACAGTCTCGAGAACTCAGTCGGGGTAATCATTCTTCAGCACAGTTTGGAGAAAAATCACCCGCTAAATTCTGCTAGAATCGCAAAATTAGGTCTCAAGAATGTCGAGATCGCCACGGTTTCCGACGTTAATTTCGAGGCTCGCTTCACTATTCGGTTGCCTGAACCTAATTCCGCAGCACAAAATTTTGATCCCGATGTAGAATGTAGTTTCAGAAATGGTCAGAATGCAACTCGAAACCCTCAAATTCAAGCGCAGAATGGAGGCGAATCTCTAGTTAATAAACTTACTAGCACAACAGCTGATGAAGGAGCTATAATTACTACTACGATTGGGAAATATGGCGTTGTTAACTCATTCGATCACATCTGGATGCATCAACCCAATTTGCAGGAGCTTAAAATCAATGAGATTTTGGCATCTCCAGAAATTAGGGCATCAATGGCAAAAGGGTTCATCGTGAAAAAACTGCAGAAGCGGCAGCTACATGGAAGCAAGGAGCTAGAGCAATATGCTGAGTTCGAGATTGAGGTTCCTCCCAAGTCAGTTCTACTTTTTCCCTCTGAAAATGCATTTACTGTAAACGGTGATGTTGATGGTAGTGATTTTGATGTTAATAATTTGATAGTTTTAGATGGAACATGGGCAAAAGCAAAGAGAATGTACAATGAAAATCCTTGGTTGAGGCTTTTGCCACATATGAAGTTGGATTTAGAGAAGATGAGTTTGTATAGTGAAGTGAGACATCAGCCTAAGATTGGTTTTTTGTCCACCATTGAAAGCATTGTCTATGCCTTGAAAGTAATAGGAGATCAACCTGAGGGGCTGGATGATCTGTTGGATGTTTTTGAGTCTATGATAGGAGATCAAAGGAGATGTAAAGATGAGAGGCTGAACATTACTTGTCAACTTTAAACTTTTCCTCCCAACTCAAAATGGCCAACACTTAATTTGGTTCTCGATGAATATATATCAACTGACAAGACATTGAAAAGGCGAAAAAGCGCTGCTGAAGTAGCATGAGGCAGGCCTCTACTGAATTTGCTATGTCAGGATTTGTAGAACTTTGATTCTCATTTTTCAAAGAGGTCAACATAACTAGATGATCCTTTCATTCCAAGAAGAAATTGAAAGTTCACAAACCTTCAGTCACTGTGTATTGTTCTGAGTTCTTAATGATAACTTAAGCATAATTTGACATCAGTTCTAGTTCCTGCAGCTTCAATAGAATTATAGAGTTTTGAACTCATTCCACTCCCTTCAAACAGCATCTTGCCATCCAAAGTTGTAGGAAGTCATACGTTATCCTTTTCAAGTTTTCATGATTCCCTTGAGTAACCAAATTCTCATCCATACTAAGGTTCAAATATCCATGGATTTGCAGTTCGCTGACTAGCTTCTTATAGTAAGAAAAATACCAGTTTTCTAAATGTCTCTAATTCGCATCTCTGATCAAAACATACTATACATTGGCGGCCATCTCGAAAAGTGGCTACTGGCTATATAAGCTCACCAATTGTTTCTCACCTTGCAGCTATTAGAGGGTATGAGTTATTGATTAGTTAAATACAGCATTACCTTTGTATTAATCTGTTATTAGTTTGTTATGATCTATTATTATTCAAGTGAAGTGTATATAAGTGTAAGATTTGACATTAATGAGAATATTCATATTGTTAAGCATTCAGAAGCTAGCAATGAGCTTGTGAAAGGTTGGCCTGGTGATGATTCGTTCCACTCAGCAACTTGGAAGGAGGTGACTTTTGCTCCCATTTTATTGAGCTTCTTTTTTCTTCATTTCCACAATGTCTTGAAAATGCTGGTGCAAGCGACCAAGGAAATGTTTCAGAGCTGAATGAAGTGAACACGTTGGATGAGTTGGGACTATATTTTTCAAAACGTCCCACTCATAGCACTGTTCCTTAAATTAATTTAGGCCTGTTTGGTAACCAATTCGTTTTTAATTTTTGGATTTTGAAACTTAAGCCTATTTCCTCCCATCTCTTACAATGATTTACATCTAACTTCCAAAAACAAAATACTTTTTTGAAGTTACTTTTTTTTTTTTTTAGTTTTCAAATTTTGGCTTGATTTTTTAAACCGTTACTAAAAAGTAGATAACAAAAGAAGAAATTTGGAGATGAAAGTATTGTTTGTATGTTTAATTTTAAAAAACAAAAGCAAAAAACATTGGTTATCAAATTGGGCCTACATTTTTAACTTCTAAACTTTTATACTTTTTTTTACTTTCTAAGTACATCTTAAACTACATCAATTTAACCATTTGGTTTGTTTGCTTTTGGCTTTTAAAATTTAAGCTTATAAATACTATTTTTTGCAAACTTCTTATCCTTTTGTATTTTGTTATTTACTTTCAATTCATGTTTTAAAAAACCAAGTCATGTTTAAAAAAGAAAATTAGTTTTCAAAATTTTGTTTATGTTTTTAAAATTTAATAAGAATTGGAGGGTTTGTTTTTTTTAAAAAAATGTAAAAATCGTAATTGAAATGATAGGAAGAAAACGAGCACAAATTTTTCATCATTGTGTAACTTTTACAACCATAACGTGCGGAATTGTCTTGTGCCTATAATGAGGTTTTTCAGAAGACATTGTCCAAAGTTCGACCTATGTTATTTTATATCTCAATGTTCATCCTCTTGAGTGAATTCTTGGTTTATTTAGGGTTCTATTATTTCATTTTTTGTTTTTTTTTCTTAGCATAATAAAGGTTTCTTTCTAATAGTCTAGTCTATTGTAATCTATCGCATATAAATTGTGATATTTTTCTATTATTTATAAATATTTTTAACAACTTTGTCATTTAAAATAACATCCCTATTCAAAAATATATTTTCTAAAATTATGTTTTTAAATCCTTCTAAATTTAAACAAGTGTGTTCTTTTTATATGAGGAGCAAAGGAAGGAAGGAAGGTGGAACACATTCAAATTTAGGATGGAAATCTTAAATCAATTATTACAACTAGATTATCAAATAAAAATACCAGTTTTTTGTTCTTGTTTTGCAGTCTCTTTATACTATTAGTTAGCTTTTGCATATTGTATACTAGATTATTTTGGTCCATTTGTAATTTTTATCCCCATTTCACACTCAATATAAATCTTGTAAAATATTGTTATTAAAAGGTTGGTTACAAACAACTGTCCTCAATACTTGGGAGATTAGTTAGCTTTTGCATATTGTATACTAGATACTTTTAAACGATAATAAAATAAAACAATTCTTATTTTTTTTTTATAAAAAAAAAAAACTATCATTATTTCTCAGTAATCCAATTTTCAAATTTTATAAATTTTAATAAGGACAATTTAGGTATCATATTAAAAAATTAAGGATAATAATGTCTAAAAAGAAAATTTTCATATTTCTAACCTTTTTTTAATGTTTTAAAATTAAGATTTAGCCAAAGCCAAGGTAGACAAAATAATAATAATAATAATAATAATAATAATAATAATAATAAAAATGATTGCTCCCCCTAGCTACTTTTTAAGCCTAATATTATTGGTTAAATTATAAATTTAATCCATGAAATTTGAGATTTCTTATAGGTATTATGAATACCAAAGAGTTGAACTCAATGTTAATTTTGTGTCCAATAGATCCCTCAACTTCAAAAAATATTCATAGATAATTAAGCTGTCGATTTGTTCCAACCTTTCCTCATTTTTTTATTTTGTGTATAAGAAGTCTTTAACCTATTCTATTTTTTAAAAAAGAATTCATTAGTAGCCTCAAAATTGAAAGTTTAAAGTTTTATTAGACATAAAAATCAAATTTATATCTAACAACATTAAGTACTTTAAGATTTTTAAATATGCTAGGAGCTTAAATACTTAATAAACAAAAATTTAAAAGTTTAGAGTTTGAAAGTTCGATCTTCAAGGATCAAAGAGATATAAATCTAAAAGTTCAAGGGTTAACATTGTAATTTTATCGATAATGTCGGAGGGTAAGTACCCAAATGAATTTGTACCTAAAAATTATATAGTTTAGGTTTAAAATCACGTTTGCATCTCTAAACATGAAGTAACAATTTAGTCCTAATGTTTTAGAATGTGTAGTATTTTCGTCTTTATTGTAAAAATTAGTATTAATATTTAATGAGATTTATTGATTTCGTAGATCGATAAACTAATTATAAAATCAATATACTTATAAACTACAAAGTCGACATCATCTATTTTAGTATAATAAGGAGTGAGATATTTAAACCACAAACTTATACATTTAAGTTATGCTTCTTTTGGCACAAAATCTACCTCAATAAAATTGACATCTAACTTTAGTATGTTTATTTATGATCTAAATTATTATAAATTTGATAGTAAAGAAACTAGGGGGCCGTTTGAGGCACCAACTAGAAATTGGTGGAGTGGGTTAATATAGCCCACTCCATATTTTGGGTGTCAAATATAATAGTGGTATATGTAACTATTTATAATCAACAATTAAATATAGTTGATAACTTGTATTTGTACAAGTTATTATCTCTTAAAGTTAAAATATTTAGAAGTAATTGATGAGAAAAACATTGAAGTCATAGAAAATAGAGAAAATTTTCTTTCCATGTGTTCATTGAGTTTAAAGGAGAGCTTAAGTAAAAAATAATATCACTGATGTGTTTATTGTGCAAGAATACAGATAAAAACAAACAAAGAAGGAGGTTTGAGTTTCATGCATTGGACTTGCCAGACAAATATTCACCATGCGGAACAAGCAACATAAAGCAAAACATGCAGTGAAGCAACCTAAGTGGTGAACATGAAAGCCGAACGCATCTTAGGGAACCACCAACAATTGCAACAATGAATGTAAAAAGTTATTTGATGCATTTTCCACTGTCCTGTGTGGCAGAAGTGGTCCTTGTGTCCAACTTTATATTCAGTGATCAATCAATAGACGAGAGACAATTTTGGTGACATTCTCTAGAATTCGAGAGAATTTCTAGAGAACATTCCATTCTCCATTTTCAAGGCAATCTTCCTTAAAAAGGTGTCACTACCGTTGTCGGAGAAGAAGACTTCGAGAGAGGTTCTTCTCCATCATTCCACCATAAAGCACAACAACACCTTCACATCCGACTAATGGGAAGCAAGAAACGGCTACTAGCGATCATTCTCTTCATCTATTCATCTTTTTATTTTAGTTTCCATTTTTTGTACTTCCATTTCTATACATTCTTCTCCATGTTGTAACAAACTACTTTGTTTTAATTTTAATACACATCATTAGTTCATCTATTTCATCTTCTCCTTCTCATTAGTGAGTTAGGATGAGTTAATCCTCGTTCTGGTGAGCTTAATGATAAGAAACTGTTCATTCGATATAATGAATGTTTAAATCCAACTCTTGATTCCATTTAATCAATTAAATTAAGTGATAACAATTAACTACTCGAGAAAGTAAGAGATTGTGGATCTTATTAAAACGAGTAAGTGATGTGTTTAGAGATAAAGACATCTGTCACACCCCCTCCCGAGCCATATCACCTAGACTGGAAGAGGATGTGAAGACAGCCAACACCACCTTTTTGTGGCATCAACTACCCGACCTTATTAGCTTGAAAGCTAGGTTGTTATAACTCAATAATGAATATAAATAATTAAACATACTATTTTATATGTTTTAACCTAACTATCCTAATGACTTCCAATTAACATGATCCAAGTCTCGCTCTGTGAGATAAAATTAATTCAGACCTTTGGTGACTCTCCCAACCGATCCACTTCTGCAGCCTGGGGAGGGAAAAGAAAACAAAACATGGAAAACATGAGCTATAAACCCAGCGAGTGGTGTCTTTATAAGGAATCAAACTTAACTTTAGAAATTCATTTTTGGGAAATACAATTCTAGAAACAAATATAAATCACATAATAATAAATGTAACCTCCCCAGTTTGCCAGCTGGATATTCCTGGCATGTGTTGGGAATGTCCTAAAACTCGCAGTTCTTATTAAATATTCTATTTATTAATAATAATAAATTGTTGATTTTGCATTCCATTATGAAAATCCAATAAACATATCCATGGCTATAGTTTGAACTGTAACTTTATGTAGTGACATAAATAGGATCAAGTTAATAGTACATAGCCTAAATGGTCTAATAAGTATATGGATGAAATTGGGTATCTCATCCTGGTAATACTATTGGATGCGACCCACTTTGTAGTTGTTATAAGAAGTTATAAAGTGCTACAAACGATGTGATCCACAGATCGTTCATGTTGAGACATGTGAGTGGGGGCATCCTATGCAATGAGTTTGCATATAGATTGGACCACGAAAATAGTCACTTTTATTTATAACGACCGTTTATTGTTAAAACTGACTATTTCATTTATTAAGTAACCTAGGTTAACTCGATCTTAATTCTGAGCTAGCTATGAACTCCTGTTTATTCAGGATTATCCTTTGATTTATAAACGGTGAGAGTAGTCTAATAGAACTACTCAATAAGCCTCCAATTTCGGGGATAAGATCGGATGAATAGCTGGGGACATTGCCCTACAAGAAGAAATTCACTCCTACCCGATTTAGGGATAGTAGATAGGTTGTTCTCTTAAGTACTGATTCCAGATCTTGAAAAATCAAGGTCCCGCCTTCTCATGATAGAGAAAGGACTTGATTCATAGATTTTATGAATCAAAATTGTTTATTAGAGGGTCAGTGGGAATTTAAGGAACAAGATGTATTCATAGGGCTAAAACGGTTATCTTGACCCAACTGTGATTACGAACAACCTGTGAAGGATCGATTTACTGGTTATGGTTATATAAAGTGGACATAATATATCTACAGTCAGGGGAGTTCAGCTATGGGCTATAGTGAAGTGACCCATTAGTTAACGAATGGGGGTTAATTCGTTCTAATAAGTTTAGCTGATTAATCTTAGATCGTTGGAGCCTATGATTTGTAGGTCTGTGAGGTCCCCCTCCTAGTTCATTGATGGATAAGCTTTAGAGTAGCTTAATAGGTTAATATGAAAATTTCAAATTAGAATTAAACAGAATAGGAGAATGTATATTTAAATATGATTTAAATATATGAAGATGGATTTGTATAAAAATTAATTTAATATTTGATATTAAATTAATTAGAATTATTTAAAAATTAATTTATGAAATTTATTTTATAAAATTAATAAAATTTTCAGTTTTAAAATCAAAATTGATTTTGAAATTAGTTTTGATAAAAATAGAAAATTGGAAACATGCACAAAACGGAAAAACAGTTTTTTTCCATTACCATCTTCTATTAGCTCACACAAACACAACTTCCCTGCTTCACATTTACTCCAAGCATGAGCTGTAACTCATGCAGTGATCTTCTTTGCATGTTTACCTGAAATAAATAAAGAAGATTGGAGTGAATTAGAGGCATACATTCAAAAGAATTTTTAGAGAAAATTTTGGGTTGAAGAAAAGTTCTTCAAGCAAATTGGTGCAGTGAGCTTCTCTCTAGTTTTTCGTTGCTTCAAGCTGTTCGAGTCCCACAACTCGTTCTAAATCTCCAAGAGGATAGTGGAGAAGATCTTGAGGTGGTTTACGGTGTGTTTTAGAGAAGAAACTGCTGTTGATCAAGAACTTGAAGAGTTCTACAAAGGTATGACTACAAACCCTCTTTTATTATATGAGCATGCTTTAGTTTCTGCCAAAATTAATGAATTTGGATGCTTATTGATCCTTGTTGCTTCCGCTGCATGTTGATACACTCTTACAGCATGATCATGTAATCCCAACCTCCGAATATTCTCCACGAATAACCTGCAATGATCGATGTGGAATCAATCTCAACACCCTATAACCCGCCGAATGTGCACATGTCAACATTTCCTATTAAATATGTTGAGTATGCTGACAATCCCAGTCAGATACCCTAGCAATCTTAGCTAAGCGACCACAAAGCATGCTAACAATATCTCGGGTACAACTTCAGTTCCCAATACAACTACTTATGTATTATAACAACACAACAACAAAAAATCTAGACAAAATACATTTCCTGATCATGCCAACATTTTAACGTCACCTATATATATAACATGCATATGTATATATATAGAAATCAGTTATACAAACAATGAAATAACCACTCATAGTTCCTCTTGTAAGAATTATTTTAGGCAACTCCTTGTCTTGCTCCTTGGATTCCTCATTTTTCCAAGAATTTCAAATTAATCCATTATTTCTTCAATAATCTTAATTTATTCACAAATAACCTTAAAAATCATAATAACCACCTTACCTACTTAAAATAACCCAAAGATAGGCTAATCTATTCCAAAATATCTTCTTAGAGGTTATTTTGACACTTTGGGAGGCATTGGGAAGTAGGGGATGCGTCGGTGCGTGAAGATGGGAAGAGGAACA
This sequence comes from Benincasa hispida, assembly GCF_009727055.1. Lineage (NCBI taxonomy): Eukaryota > Viridiplantae > Streptophyta > Magnoliopsida > Cucurbitales > Cucurbitaceae > Benincasa > Benincasa hispida. The sequence continues at coordinate 52,429,515 of NC_052357.1, forward strand.
CGATAGGCGGTCGTTCCTACACAGACAGCAGTGGGCGCCTGGGCGCGTGTCTAGCTGACCGCGTGGGCAAGGCGACATGCGTCTGCCTGGTGATGCGTCCCGTAGCGTGCGCGCTAGGTTGGCGGAAACGTTGTGACAAGACTGCTGGTGACAACCTATGCGTGCCACTGGACCACTTTACCTCTAACACAAGTTCCCTCTTCTTGAGCACCCCAAACGCAGTAGTAGCCCAATATCCCTCACTACACTCCTCTCCGAATATTTTCGCTCTAATTTCACTCAAATGGCCTGAATGAGTTGTGAGAGTTCTTCGTCCCAAGCCCCCTATTTATAGGTGGTCGAAGTTTTCCCCAGCCCGACACCTTCTGCTTGGCTGCATGGCCAGTCGTCTTCTCCTCTTGTTGCCAACGCAGTCCCTTGCCACAATGACATTGAAGTGTCTTCTTTTCCCTTAGCCAATGTATAAGTCTTTCCTTGCATGCATCCTCAGCCGTCCACTTCAATTGCATGAGATCTCTGATTTTTCCAGCTCGCCACATGTCCGGACAAGTTGGTACTTCCGACTTTTCCTCCAAGTTCTACTTCATCAACGCATCACCCTTCAACTTGGTTGCATGCTTGCTTGGCCATACAGCTTTAACCTTATCAGCCCATAGGTCTCTTATCAACGCACCACCTAGGTCGTACTAACTCTCAAGACATCCCAAGTCCTTTCTTCGCCATATACCTTTCTTCTCTTTCATGGCTTACTTTTGGCATATGCACTTTACTAGGCCTATGACCCTCGTAATCTTCCAATGCATAGCACTTGCTCCAGCCTTGTCCTATGCACCCACATCCCTTCGGATGTCCTTGGCGCGTAGCATATCACCAATGGATACCAACCCTTGGGTCAAGCTAGGTCTCAGCTCAACGCCTCATGGTTTGTCTTACCATCGCCTAGCCTCTTGCTAACGCGTAGCTCATGACTAACGTTAGTATATCCTCGTTGCTTGCTAATGTCCTTAATATCTTGCTCAAGACCAACGCAATCTGACTGTGCAAGCCTTATGTACCACAAGCCTTTGCATAGACACTTCACCATGCGCTCACTATGGCTTGTCTCATCATCTAGTTCATCGTGTAGTTTTTCCACTCATCGCCTAGCTCATCGTCTAGTAATCTCTCGTTGTCGCTCATCATCTAGCCCTTTTGCTTTCACTCATCATCCAACGCATAGCCCACCGCATAGCACCTATGTCTATCGCATAGTACTTACGCCCCATCACATAGCTTCATCGTCTAGTGATCTCTCGCTCTCAACGATCTCGTTATCGTGTGGCTCTTGCTCATCGCGTAGCGCTGACACCTATCATCTAACGTATTACACCCATCGTCTATCGTTTTGCCTATCATGTAGTGCCCATTGTGTAGTCTTGCGTCCATCGCCCAGTGCCCATGCCTAACACATCGCTTAGTGTCACGTTTATCATTTAACATGTTCGAGCTCATCATTTCGCGCTATAGTCTTGCTATCATCCAACGCTTATGCTGATCGTGTAACGACGTCGCCTATTGTGTAGCTGATACTTAAATTTATGAAATGTGGAAAATGTGGATTATATGTGTTGATGGATAGCGTTGTGCACTCAAGTTTCCCCAACGGAATCTAAGAGTAAATTCCTCCGATTTTCCTGGTAAGTCCAGGGTCGAACACAGGAACTTGTGAAAATAGTTGCGTTAGAGATTTTTATGAAAACTTCAAGTAACTGATTAAATAAATAAGTTTTGAGTTGTTGTTGCATTAATGAAAATAATAATAAATGCGGCAGAGTTCAAAAAGAGTTGGCAACGAGAAATACGATGAATATGCGGTGAACGGGTTGAGAAGGGTTTCGGCTAACACTCCCTAGGTTGCGTTCATTCCTTGCGATCATGTAACATGCACACAATAGTAAACCACCTCTTGGCATGAATGCCACGGCTTCTAAGGCTAGAACGCATGCGATAAATATGCGATAAGTCTATAGGATTTACACATAAACCTCTATTTCTATTTATGCAATGACAACATGACATTCACACAAATATGCGACTGCATAATATCATTCCTATTCCTAGGATGCATGTGATGCAAGTTGACAATCAGAGCTTGTCTCTAAGTCCCTATTTCTTGTTTATGCAAGCCTAATCTTTCTCTTTCAAGTCAGATTCTAACCTAGCTCTCTCGAGACATTAGGTTCTTTCTTTAGATTCTCTCTCGAGCAATTCAAAAGGGATGTTTCGTACAGCATAAAACAAGACAATCACAAGCAATGAACTTCCTAGATCATGTTAGCTTAATTCTTCTCAACCCATTCAACTAGTTTAGTTACTCATGCGTATTAAGAGAGTGAGCAGATGTAGAAATAGAACTTCCATTGAATAGATAAAAGATAAAGTACAAAATAACAATGCAAGTATAGTAAAGTGCCTGGAGAAATTTCTTGCCATCAGGTGTTACACTGTTCTACTAGTGCTCTAAAGATATTCTCGCTTTCGCGAGAGTCAACCCGTTCTCTGCTCTTATGCCCCAAGGTTCTCTCTCGAGCCTCCTTGGACGATCTCTGGCGTCACCACTCTTCTCTAGCTTCACTGTGAAATGGAAAAGAAATGTAACGACCCGACCCCCTAGGACTTAGGTTAGGCCGTTACTAAAATAAATACATGCATAGGATTTGAAGTGACGCTCAGTAATGTTGAAATAAATGCTAAATAGACAAGAGAAGTTCAAAAGAAATTTATTAAATGCAATTTTTAAAACAATAATAGGGTACCCATAATTCATAAAGACTATTAAAATATAAAAGTAACAATCCTTCATAATAAGTTTCAAACAGTAAAACTAGAAATTGAGGGTAAAATAAGGATTCTAAATTTCATGATGTGGAAGCGTAAAAACTAGTCCCAGTGGCTCGATCATGAATTTCGCTATGCTATCGCTGGTGCATCTCTATCCTTTCCTGAAACATCAACATAAGAAAGAATGAGTATGAAATACTCAGTAAGTAACCCCACCACTGGGGTCAGGCTAGGCATCTATGTCCTCTAGATACCCACATATGGCACATAAATACATGTAACAGATAAGAGACTGAGTCCTATCCTATTGTAGTTAAGTATGCCCACAAAACTGGTGAATCCCGAAGGAAACAGAAAACTGGTGAATCCCGAAAGAAACACAAAACTAGTGATGGTGAATCCCGAAGGAAACAGAAACTGGTGAATTCCGAAGGAAACACAAAACTGGTGATGGTGAATCCCGAAGGAAACACAAAATTGGTGAATCCCGAAGGAAACACAAACTAGTGAATCTTGAAGGAAACACAAACTGGTGAATCCCGAAGGAAACACAAAATGGTGAGCATCTAACTAATCAATGAGGATATTCACACAGTCTTAACGTGCTAAGATTCAACATTGTACATTTCTAAAACATACATAAAAATCCTTGATACCATGGCTTCATCACATACACATAATTCTTAATAACATATTATACATCATCCATGTATAACTTACATTATAAATCCACAACATGCGAGTATGCCTCAACACCAGCAGACCAGATATCGACATATGAAAACACATACTATCACATACTAACGATCAAACACTTAGGTGTGTATGTAAACAAATTAGAATTCGTGCCAGAACATACTTTGATTCAAGTCATATTGTCAATCAACATGCTAACATTTACCATAACATACACTTATTATGCTAGCATACAACTAAAGCCTGCCCGTGGGCAGTTCCAGTGGTAAGATTACTTACCTCAAATTTGGTCCCAAATTAACCCAAGTAATCAACTTTCTTACAACTCTTGGAAGACTTTGAATCCACCTTATAACATACATTAAAAATATTAATTTAGCACCCCTAGTCCAAAAATAATAATTCCAAAGTTTTAAATTAAACTCATCTTTGGGGTCTAAATCCAATTAACCAAATTAAATCAAATGACCACAAATTTACTTACCGAAGTCGCGGCTTGGTTCGAGGCCAATTCCAAAGTTCTATTTATTTGTCCAAATTGAACCTAAATCAAAACCAAAGTATAATAACTAAATTTTCAACGATTACTCTTAATCAAAAAGGGAACCAAACCGACTACTCACCCAAAACTTACCAAAATTGACAGAACTCATAATCTTGTTAGTAGCACCCAAAAGACTTTAAAATGCCTCCAAACTTTGTATCTAAAACCCAAAATCACAATTAATCCAGTAATTAGGCCCATAATTGGTTGGATATTCAAAACCTGAACCACAAATCCTAATTGGTTGGATATTCAAAACCTGAACCACAAATCCTCAAATTCCCAACAAAATTCACCCAAACTAGTAGATCCAGCGAGTGGCAACGACATCCTGCTTGACGGTGGTGTCGGAGTGGAGTTGCACAACCTAGGCAGCAGCGACTCGCAACTAGAGGAGGCAAGCTATAGATTCTGGGTCAGAGAGAGAGAGGCGGGCGTTTGAAGCTCGCCGTCGAGCAACACATCGCTGGTGAGAGTCGGATCCAACCGACTGAGAAAGGGCGGTGCCGGGTCGCGAACAGCGAGGCGGTGCTTCAGATCTGGATTTTTTGGTGGAGTCGACACGAAGGTAGAGGGCAAGCGACTGGATCTGGGACTGAGACAGCTAGGACGTGCATCTCAGATCTATGACTCGGTGTCGACTTCAGCGGCTGGGAGGAAGCGCCGGCGCGACGAGTAGTGAGAAGGAAGGAGGAAAAATTCTGGGGAAGGGAAGCCGTGCGTGAGGAGGAAGATGGGGTTTTCTTTTTTTTCTTTTTTTTTTAAAAAAAATAATATAATAAAGGAAAATAGTATAATTATAATTAAATCATTTCCTTATTTCACTTTATACTATTTAATTCTTTTCCTTTTCCAAAGAAAATTAATTCCTGCCATTAATTTTCAATTTGAATTTCAAAATTGAATAATTTTGAATAATTTTCATGCCAACACTTAAATTCTCGCACTTATACTTCAAATCCAAAATTCCAAACATGCCCTCCAACTAAGGAAAATTATTGAATTTCCAACTAATAAAGTTACTGAAAATTACATTATTATTAAATAAAAAAAAATGTGGGATGTTACAAGAAAACTATGAACAGAGGTGTGAACTTGTAAAGTGATGAAGTAATTGACTGCTTAACCCCTTCTCTGAAGAATGCACTTGGTATTTATAGGGCATCAAAGGCGAAAGGCGGCTTCTCTCTCCTGGTTGTACAAATAGGACAACTTTAATTCCTGACTGATGCGCCGGATAGTTGTCACCGATAAAGCTGGATGTACTTTGTGATCGTTATCAGCTGTCAACTTAATTTGGATCCGATTGTCGTCAGCTTTCTATCCCATCGATCTTAATTGTCCTTTCGTCCGAATGCGCCCACCATGTTGCGGTGATTCTTCTTGGGTGGATGTTTGTGAGCATGATCAACGTAAAGTCTTGCGGTGAAGTTGCGCTCGACCGATGTATTCCTATTATTGCATTCTTTGCATTTAGTTAACGCATTATTCTGCACAAAAATATAGAGATCAACTACCCTAATGCGTTGGATGCATGCGACCGCAATATTGTAGAATTTATGCTTAATGGACGCAATTTAACATATTCTATCAACGCAATCCAACATTGTTTAAGAACTTAGCACTATGATAACGTGCATTTCTGCCCATTATCACACCCTCAAATTTAAACAATACTTGTCCTCAAACATAAGCTAAAAATTCCTTTAGCAAGTTAACCGCAAAGTTTTCTTTCCTAGATTTCTCAAGGATACTTCGTTCAGATCCTATATGCTAGAATTTCCTTAAGTCTTATTCAAATCTCTTCCTAAAATATTTCTAAGACTCAGGGATTGCAAGCTTAACTTTCAAAAGGACTTTACTGAATTTCGAAACATCGCATGATTTATTTCAAAAAGAAAATTTTCCACCGGGGTGTCAAATGATTTATCCTTGCACAAAAATTTTCTTCATTTCTATATATATATATTTTTGACTTTGCGCTGATCTGAGTGTCTTGCCTTCATTTTGGTTTGTCCCCACGGGAGTCATGCGGACATCCAACTACGAGCAATGCACTCTTCTTTAGACTAAACTCATACCAATTTGGAAGTGGAGTTGCGGTCATTTATTTATGTGTTGATCCTGGTAACTTACTTTCGTTTTGGCTTGCCCCCACGTGTGTCTCTTGTGGACATCCAACTACAAGTAAGTGCCTTTCACAACTTAATTTTATCAATCATGGGTTTCTCATTGCGTTGACAGAGGAGTTGTTATTCTAAAAAATCATCCCTTTTTTTTTGTAGCAAGGTCGGAAACAAATACCCCTCCCTCCCCCAAATTTTAAAATGCGGCAATGTCCTCATTGCCTAAAAGATTAAAATAGGTCATGCGATGGTCAAAATATTGCATTGTAAAGAGAGTTTGAAAGAAGCTAGCAAACCCCTAACTTCGAGAAATATTTCATGAGGTAAGTATCCTAAGATTTACGTTGACTCTAGTATATACAAAAGAGATAAAACCATATTTTTCATCATTGAAATCATACTTGGCGAAGAACAACATGCGGTAAACTACTAAAGTTGTCTACTGGCGATATGATTGCGGTAATCAAGAAGGATGCGGTGATAAAACTTTGAAAAATAATATGCAATGGTAGCGCAAAATTTGAAGTAAAGATAAGGAAAGGTACACCCCCAAATTTAGCGCTGTCGCCCACATTGTATTGACGCATCCACATTGCAGCGATCATTCTTCGTTGGGTTGCGGTGATGGAATAAGATAAGTGTTGCTTTGCGTACATTCCCGCAATCCAGCGCCTCGATCATTGTAAGGAAAACAAAAAGAGGGTCAAATTATTTTAAACAAAAGAAAAGGCTTTTTTTTGTTTTTTGTTTTTGTTTTGTAGATAGAACTGAAAAATGAAAAGATAGCTGAAAAGATATTGAAGATTCTGAGTAGTGGAGAAAAGAGTTGAAGACTTGAAGTTTTCCAAAACTTGCGTCCCTGAGAATTTGCGATCATTTGACAATGCAGGGACCACCTACTTCCTTCTTTATTCAAAGTTTCTTAGTTCCATGGAGTCGACTTGGCGATGCCAGTCTTCTCCATGGTATGCCTTTACTCGCTGCCCATTGACTTTGAATATGATGATACCGTTGTCATTTGATAATTCCACCGCGCCATGCCGAAGTACTTGTCGAATTATGAACGGTTTGGACCAACGAGACTTTAGCTTTCCTGGGAAGAGTCGTAGACGTGAATTGAAAAGCAAGACTTTCTGCCCGACTTGAAGGTTCTTGCTGCATATGCGTTGATCATGCCAGCGCTTGGTGCGCTCCTTATAAATTTTCACATTTTCATATACGTGGTTCCTCCATTCTTCTAGCTCGACCAATTGCATTTTTCGCGCTTCCCCTACTTTCTTTAAATTGAAATTTAGTTTCTTGACAACCCACAATGCTTTATATTCCAGCTTCAAGGGCAAGTGACACGCTTTTTCGAATACCAATGCATAGGGGGACATTCCTATAGGTGTTTTAAATGCGGTTCGGTATGCCCATAACGCATCATCAAGCTTCATTGCCCAATCCTTTCGTGAAGGTTTGACTACCTTCTCAAGTATCAATTTAATTTCCCGATTGGACACTTCAGCTTGGCCATTTGTTTGCAGATGGTATGCGGTGGCTACTTTCTGGAGGATATTGTACTTGCGCAGCAGTTCTTTCATATTGTGGTTGACAAAGTGTGATCCTTCATCACTTATGATGGCACGGGGAGTGCCAAAACGTGTGAAAATGTTTTTCTTCAGGAACTGGGAGACTACTACCGCATCACTTGCGGCGCATGGCCTGTCTCTTATACACATCTAGATGTGTATAAGAGACAGCACTAAATCTAAAGTGGGAGGTTAAATAGAAAAATCCTAAGTAAGGATATTGGAGCAAAGGGTGGAAAACATTAAAATTATCCAAAAATCTGACCAAAAGTCCAAACGCCTATGAAGGGCTTAACCATGTTGGACGCAAGAATGCATGGAGGATGGAAGCAAAAAGACTTGGAAAATGGCTAAGGGTTGCATACAACCAATGCAAAGGCATACATGAGCCATGCGGACACGGGCAGGAGGCATGCGTCGAGTGAGTATGCTAGGCGCGCAGGCCATACGTTGAAGCCAACCGCACGGGCCATATGCCAAGCGCGCAACCCATGCGTCGAATAGGTATGCTTATGCGTCGAGCAGGTAAGCCATCCTATGCGTCAAGCGCTACCGAGTCTGTCGAGCAGCCATGCGTCGATGCGATAAGCCAAGCGCACGCCCATGCGGCGAGGCATGCTCACGTGGCCGAGCGTGCCTATGCGGCCGAGCACGCAAGCGCCTAGGCAGCACGCCCATGCGTTGATGGTCAGCACCGTGCATCCATGCTTAGTAGGCTGAGTAAGCACACCTAGCAAGCCATGCGTCGAGTGTGAGCGGCCACCCTATGCGTTGGTGATGGTTGACTCATGCGCTGGCTAAGTAGGACTTTGATGAAGGAAGGGTGAGTTGCTATGCGTTAAGGATAAAAGGTAAGGCTAATTGATGGAAAACTTGAAGGGAAGATGCCAATGGCATACGAGCATAAGTCTTAAACAATTTAAGTAGAGAAGTGTGTTAAGTATTTAAGTGATTTAGGTGGCAAAAGGAGGATCACACAAAGTTCTAGCAGGAGGTGGACAAAGGAGATTTCATGCAATGGAAGTCTTATCACCCCAAGCAGGAGGTGGGTGAAGGAGATTTCATGCAAAAAAGGAGATTTTTGCTGGCAAGCTGAGATGAGAACAACTCAAGGCTAGGTTGGGTAGACTAAGTGTTGGCAGCTCCAAAGTGAGACAAATGGGAGTTGAGTTGTCATAAGGGGGTGAGTTTGGAATGGCTATAAATAGAGGGGTTGGGCAAGAGGAATTTATTCATACCATCACCTAAATCTTGTGTTGAGAGCATATTTAGAGAGTTACGTTTGAGTTATTAGGCTGCCAAGTTGATTAGAAATCAAAAGAAACAAAGGTTGCGTTAGTGAGGCATTGAGTCAACCGGAAGCACAGCCAGCCCACACCCTGCGCACATGCCTTGCAGCGCTGCCTCCGTCTGCGTGCCTTGCTTGACGCATCCCATGCACTAGCCCAGTGCAGCTGCCCCCTCCCCCCTTGTGATGCATCACGCCCAGTGCAGTAGCCCCACCGTGCAACGTAACACATGCCCAAACGCACCAGCTCCCTGTGTGGCACAGCATGCCCACCCTGCCTACTACCCAATGCCCAGTTGCCTACCATGGTCCAAATAACCTCTAAAGAGGCTAATTTTAGGATTTTGGCTAAATTGGAGTAGGGTAAGTTGATATTTTCATTATATAATGATATTTTGGCTATTTTGACATTATTTATTGATATAACAAGTATTAATTGAGGAATTTCCATTGATATGGAGTAATTCTCAGGAAAGTATTCTCGAGGTGATTTTAGTGGAAAAACTTGCTTGCGGTGAGTGTTTACTTAGTTTTATGCGTTGATATATGGATAAATGCATATGTAAGTGCAAAATACATGCTTATGATGTTATATGATTGCCATGATATTTTTTGTGAAATTTCTATGGAAACTGAGATTATACCCGGACTACATAAGTTAGCATGCTTAATAAAAGGTGCTTGGTGGGAAAATATAGTCGGCCTCAGTCGGCGAGAAATAATAGTCGGTGACGACCGGCGGGAAATATAGTCAAGTTACCTAAGCATGACTAGCGGGAAAAGAATTGTCGATGTGTACATTGGCGAGAAAAGTGGGTTATAGGAAAGTTTCCATAAAAAGTTGTTATGATATGAGCATGCCACATATAGCATGGAACTGGAGGATGATGATTGAATGAATGTACACATGATCATGCATAAATTATACTGGAATTGTGATTATGTGATTGATTTCCCAAAAATATGTTTTGCAAAGTGATTATTATTTTAAAAGCACCACTCACTGGGCTTTATAGCTCATGCTTTCCAAATGTTTTTCTTTTTCCCAAGTAGTGAAAGGTGAGGAGTTCCAGGGTGCTACTAAGGTCAAGGTCTGCCACAAGCCACAGTTACACTCCTGGAGGGTTTTACGATTGGTGTTGTAAACTTGGTTGTTAAGTCTTTGAGTTGTATAAACGTTATATTATTGTAATATAATGGGCCTACTTAATCAGTTCATTGTTGAATTTATTCATTGGTATCATAGTTATTTTCGCAAGAGTTATTAGGCAGAGTTGATACCTGCTACCAGTCATGCCCTTTCTTAGGCTCAGAGGGTGGTCTGGGGCGGGGTGTGACATCTACCCACTTGGAGACATAGTCAACGACTAATAAAATATAGTGCTTACCGTTTGAAGGAGGGAATGGTCCCATGAAATCAATCCCCCATACGTCGAATAGTTCCAACTCCAAGATAGTATTCATTGGCATTTCGTTCTTCCATTAAATGTTGCCAATGCGCTGACACCGATCGCATTTCATTGTGTAGTCAGCAACATCCTTAAATAATGAAGGCCAAAAGAATCCACTTTGTAAAACTTTGGCTGCAGTACATTGTCCTCCATAGTGCCCCCATAAGGTGAATCGTGGCACTGTGACAATATGCATTGTTGAGCAGCATCTGGTACGCATAATCAAATGATTTGGTCTGTACCTCATTTATACAGATTTGACTCATCCCAATAGTAGTGTCTGCATTCATTCTCGAGCTTCTTCCGTTGATGGTAGGTGTAATCTTCAGGAAATTGTTCACAGACCAAATAATTAACGATGTTCGCATACTATGGCAGTTCTTCTATGTGAAACAGCTGCTCATCCGAGAACACGACACTCACTTCAGACTCATTGCGATCAACCTCAGGATTTTCCAGTCTGGACAAGTGATCCACAACTTGATTCTCTGTCCCCTTTCGATCAATTATCTCGATATCAAATACTTGAAGGAGGAGAACCCATCTGATCAATCTCGGCTTTGCATCCTTCTTTGTCATCAAATATTTGATTGTCGAGTGATTAGTATGAATGAGTACCTTGGTTCCCAACAAGTATGCTCGGAATTTTTCCAATGCAAAAATCACAGCCAGGAGCTCTTTTTCAGTGGTGGTGTAATTAAGTTGAGCAGGGTTTAGAGTTTTACTCGCATATGCGATAGGGTGCAAAATTATTTTCTTCTTTTGTGCTAATGCAGCTCCCATCACATACCTGCTTGCGTCGCACATGATTTCGAACGGCAGTGTCCAATCTGGCGCAATTAAGATGGGTGCAGTTATCAGTGCATCCTTTAAAATTTGAAATACGTTGAGGCAATTGTTGTCAAATTCAAACTTTCTGTCTGCCTCTAGTAACGCACTCAATGGTCTTGCTATCTTAGAAAAGTCTTTAACGAATCGTCTGTAGAATCCAACATGCCCCAAGAAGCTTCGTACTACCTTCATGTTTGCTAGAGTTGGAAGCTTTTAAATTGTGTCAATCTTTGCTTTGTCTACCTCCAACCCTTCTCGAGAGACCTTATGTCCCAACACTATACCCTCTATCACCATGAAGTGAAATTTTTCCCAGTTAAGCACCAGGTTCGTCTCTTCACATCTTTTCAGAATTTTCTCCAAATTGGCGAGGCAGACTTCTTAAGTGTTCCCTTAAACGGATAAGTCATCCATAAATATTTCTATTGAGTCCTCGAGATAATCTGAAAAAGATTGCTATCAAGCACCTCTGGAACGTGCTTGGCGCATTGCAGTTGCCAAACGACATGCAGCGAAAAGCGAATGTCCCATATGGGCAGGTGAATGTGGTCTTGTCTTGGTTTTTAGGAGCTATCATGATCTAGTTGTACCCGGCATATCCATCCAAGAAATAGTAAAAATCATTCCCTGACAATCTGTCCAGCATTTGATCGATGAATGGCAGAGGGAAGTGATCCTTCTTTGTGGCCGCATTCAATTTGCGGTAGTCCATACATATGCACCATCTAGTGATGGTTCTTTGCTGTATTAATCATTGTTCTCATTGGAGACTACCGTCATTCCACTCTTCTTTGGCACATATTGCACGGGGCTGATCCACGTGCTATCTGCAATGGAATAGATAATGCCAACATCCAACCATTTGATAATCTCCTTCTTGACAACCTCCTTCATTGCAGGGTTAAGTCACGTTGATTTTCAATGGTTTCCTTGTGGTCGTCCTCAAGAAGAATGTGGTGTATGCAGTACGCGGGGCTAATTCCTTTGATATCAGTAAGCGTCCAGCCGATTGCTCGTACATGCTTTTTGAGAATGCTCATCAATGCATTCTCTTGATCTGCGTTGAGCGCAGAGGAAATTATTATTGGCAACTTCTCATTCTGCCCCAGAAATGCGTACTTCAGATGCGTTGGTAGGGTTTTTAGTTCAAGGGTTGGTGGCTCCACGAGGGAAGGTTGCGTTGTTTTTCTTTCTTCCTTCGGCTCTTCTTCTTGCATTGCGATCGATCCTTCTTCCTTGTTCGTTTTTGCTACAATCACATTGTAGGCAGCTACGGATGCGTCGGCATCCTCTTCCTCATAGTCTTCATCAGACTTTTCTTCTTCAATCAAGTTCAAGTTATCTTCCAAATCTAGCAGGTCTTCCTCATCAGGAAATTTCATGGCACGAATTATATTAAATTTGAGCTTCTGTCCGTTTATGCTCAAAGTGATCTCACCCTTGTTCACATTAATTTGAGCACGACCTGTTGATAGGAAAGGTTGCCCCAAAATGATGGGCACATCTTTATGGGCCTCATAATCCAGGATGATGAAGTCAGCTGGCAAAATAAATTTATCAATTGTGATCAGCATGTCCTTCACCTTACTTCTGGATGAACCAGAGACCTGTCGGCCAGTTGGAGAGTCACGGATGTGGGTACAAGTTGCCCCACATTTAGTTGTCGAAAGATTGACAGCGACATCAAATTTATGCTGGCCCCCAAGTCACGCAAGGCTTGCCCAATATAGAGTCCTCCTATGGAGCAAGGAATAGTGAAGCTCCCAAGATTGCTCATCTTTGGTGGGATAATAGATTTGGAACTTTGCGTTAGTGCCACCGTGGAAAATTTTTCAACACCTCTTTTCTTGGTTACCATGTCCTTCAGAAACTTGGCATAGGCAGGCATTTCCTCAATCACTTCACTGAAAGGAATGTTAACATGTAATTGCTTTAACATAGATAAAAAGCCTTGGTACTGTACCTCTTCGTTTTTCTTCTTCTTTAGCCTTTAAGGGAAAGGTGGTAACTGGATTTTCAGAGTTCCTGTTTCATTTGACTTTGAGGTTGATGCAACCTCAGGTTTTACTGCTTCATTTTCTTTCACCTCGCTCGATTCTGGCGTGCCCTTGTGCGAAATGTATGCTCGATCTCTGGGTCAGCTATGAATTCTGGTTCGTTACCAGTACTCATAATCTGTCAAACTGCTCTCCGCGTTGAACAACCAGTACAAAGAGATCTGTCCGAAAAAATACCACAAACATTCTCAAACAATAACCGTTAACAAATCCCCGACAATGGTGCCATAAACTTGTAAGCATAAAATTTATCTTCTTATGTCGTACAACGCTTAAGATGCGGTGATTCTAAATAGGCATATGGATGGTGATGAATGATGGATCATACAAGCTCATGCTACCATAAACTCAATGACTTGGAATGGAAATGGAATGTGGATGTTGTGTTATGCTTATTCAGACACATTTTATTTATGCGATACTACTTCTAGATATGCGTTATTTATGAGAATCTTGTAGTATACTATGCGTTGTCACAAGTTTCCTTGCGTTGGAACCAAGTATAATTCCACCGCAAGTTTCTCGAAGTGATTCGAGGTCGAACACAAGGATTGTTTTAGGGTAATTGCGTTACATTCGTGATATATGTGACTGAGGGTTTTTCAATTTAATAAAAGTGAGGTTTGTACATGCGATAAAGTAAATTTGTGCAGTAAAGTAAAGATGCATTAAAATAAATGTGCGATAAAAGTAAAGTGCGGTAAAAGTAAACCTAAGCTATGATGATACAAGATACAGGTTACATGATATGTGATATCGAGATTGAGACTGACTGTGAAGATTATACAAAGAATCGTGTTATGTGGTGGCAAGGCTTATATGCGAAGCAGAAAGGGAAAGGATAATTAATATAAACATCGCAAGTTCCTTAATTACGTTAAAGACATAAGTGTGGTTCCTCTTTCCCTTGGCATACACCTCTCGGTGATCGTCCGTGTTTCCCACATCTCTGTGGTGAAACAGGGACGAACGTAGTGAACGCAAGGTTGCTTCCATCTCTAGAAGTACTTATCGCTTTAGTTAACACATTCTTCTAACCTTCTCTCGATAGATCAGAATGACATCTTCACTTCTGCTCTCACAAGTGAAGATTCCATTTAGCATGCTTTAGCTAAACATCTTTATTTCTTTAGCACAGATTAAGTTACTTACTTAATTCATATTAATCACCAAGGGAGTAAGAAAAATCATGGAGAAAGCGATTAATGGAGGAACGGAAATAGACAGAAATGTGGAGATGAAACTGATCATGACATTTAATCATAAAATCAAGTGTCTGATACATGGTTGTGAATGATTTAGACTAAGAAGATGAAATACAATTGATGAATAAGAGTTAGAAACAGATACAGAAGAGTGCCAATGTCTTGACACAGATATGGATGGAGAGATTGCTTTCCGAAATATGGAGTGAATGGAAGGATGAGCTTCCCTCTCAGGCTTGCTAAATCGATAGAGTTGATCTCGGTACAGAGCTTCACGGCGGGGATTTGGAATGATTTGCCCTGAGACTCACCTCTCGGCCCTGCCCTGAGATTCATCCTCTCTCTCAATATATAGATATCAAAATAGACTCGTATCAAGTATATCTTTCAGTGAATTCTCTGAGGGTATTTATAGATGAATGCTTTGACTCTCTACCGTGTGGTCCCCACTTTATTGTTATGAAAATTCCAAAAATGGTGGAATAAATATTCCTTCTGTTACGCAATCAATCCGTCGAAAATGCACAATAGTTAGTTGTACACGTGTCGAAATCCTCCGTGATTACGTTGCTCATTTGTATCTTCGATCGTTTGTCCATGCGGTGTTGTTTTTTATTACCGCATGCGGTTGAAGTTGCATTGATTGCAAAGCTCTTGATCGATTGTCGCATGCGTCGTCATTGCGTTGATCGTCTATTCATTCCTGAATAATGGGCGCAATGTGACGTAGATGCGTTATTCTCTTCTCTTGAGCTGTGAACACATACAGTGACTTGATTTCCTGCAAAACAGACTTAAGATATTCTTTTCTACCATCACAATGGTGTGAGTGGGTGTATTGACGACAATTTGTAATTCTTGCATTTCTTAGCCAATTTCCATACAATTGACGTAACTTTCCTCTCTTTTAACTGCAATATCTAAATAAAGCAGTATAAATAACTTCTATTTCTACAAGTTATCAAATTATAGAAAAGTTAAAAAAGAAATTCCAAGAAAACACAGAAAATAAAATGCCAAGAGAGTTAATTGAAGAATAAATGCATAAAGTCATGAAGCAAATTAAAGGAAGTAGTAAAAGACCAAAGTTCAGAAAATCCATAAAGATAGAAAATAAAGAAAGCATATAAATATAGATGTGAGGTATGGACCGGAAAGATGACCTTTCTTTGAATGAGCGCAATCCACACCTTCTGCAGGAGTCCAAATTAACCTGCCCAATGGTCTTCAGGGACATTGCTCCTTTCCATGAGATTCCGGGGGCCTTCGGAGTTGACTGGGCAACGTTTCCCAGGTGCTCTATTTCTAAGTTCAGAAGCCAGCTGCTCCCACTTGAATCTCAAAATTTCAAAATTGAAAGACGCCTGCTGCCTGCATTATGCATCATTTTTAATCCATGTACTGTTTGATCATGGGCCTCCAATGAGGCTCCAGAAGGTTGTTTGAAGATGAGGGTTGCTGATGGTTGCAATTGCCTTTGTTGCCCCTTGATTAGAATTATGGTGAAAGGGAGGAGGGTTTACGCCCGATTCCTAAATTGCCACCGCTGATGGTTGCTTTTTGGCCCTCCTTGGTTAGGAATTCCTCCAAACCGAAAGTATTTGATGGTTCTACAACTAGGAATTATATGTGTTGCCTGAGGGGTTAATTTTGGATGGCACAATACTTGCTTGGATATTCGATGGGCATATTTCTGCTATAATGAGCCCCTCCACAATTAAACTGAAACTGAATTGTGGCCACTTGAGCCGGACAGTGGGTTCCGCTGATTGTTTGGGGAATGGCTCCTTTGATTGATTGCCATCGATTGAAGTATAGAAGGTCACTACCGCCATCTGTGCGGGCCAAATCGTCATTGTCTCGTGCACGGAAAAATGGCAGATTCATTCTTTCTTTTCGGAGGCCTTTTGCTTCCATAACCCATCATCAAATCCAGTCAATCCATGTTCCCATTGAGATACGATCAAGGATGACCTTAGCCTGGTATATCGTCTTATCCATAAAACCTCCTGCCGGCGGAGGTGTCAGAAACAACCTGCGTTGGATCTGTTCAGGCCGTTTATAGAAGTCTCCATCAGGAATGCAATCGGGTATCCCGATAATGTAGGTAGTTCTTCACTCAGTCTCCTAAATTACACCTAGGTGGTGCTCAAGGGTCTCATTGTCCAATTGTCAAAGTTTCAGCACAATCATTCCCGTCGCCTTGCGTTGACAGCTGGTGGGAAGAATTTCTTCATGAACCACTCAACTAGCTGATCGCCATGAAGTAAGTCTCGTTTGGCTCCCCAGTGAGTAAGCCCCCTCTTGGCTTCCATCCCTCAAAGTGTAAGGGAATAAATACAATCTAAATACCCCTAAGAGGTAACCGCCAGGTATTGAGAAGTTGCCGGCACATCTCGACAAGCTGGTCAGGTGGGCATGTGGGTCTCACCTTTGCAGACCCCTAAATTTGCCTTGGTTCTGGATCATTTAGAGGCATGACCGGCTTTGATCTCAAATCTTACGTTCTTGTAACGCAATTTTTAATTCTTAAACATGCGGCTGATACAGAATTATGGATAATGAATGATAGGAATTGATCTTATATAAAAACACAAACGCATGGATTGTATATGAAATGTGAGCCAGGGTCTTGATGCCTTTTAAAGAAACCGTCCATTTAGTGCCCAGTTGCGTTAATACTCACAGCACATCTTCCATTTCCTATTCAGTGGGATCATCAATGATTCTATTACCCGGTGCATCCGGGTTATCCTTCATTTGGTATAGTTCATTGATGTCCCTTGCGCCGAAAGACACCATTTTCCCTTTTATGGTCACCACATCCTTGGTGCCATGTAGCCATCCATGGTAGAATTCGCGCACTACCTCTGGAACAACAATGGCTGGGCACTGGCAAAATGTGTCCCAATCATGTTCCACGATCACGCTCGTGATCAAATCTGGTAGTGGCGTTGGCGAAGGGAAAAAGCCCATCTCTATCAACAAGTCATCATTCTCCTTTTTTCTTGATGGACGCACATTTTCCAATGCAGGCTTGCTGCTCTCTACAACTGCTTTTCCCTTTCTCTTGGTCAATGCAAGGTGGGATTGTTGCCTTTGTTTTCTTTCCTATTCCTTGCGTTGTTCCTCCTTCTCTCGTTCGGCAAGTTCCTTGCCCTTCTTCTTACTTAAGCGTTGCCTGTTGGCTTCGCGCTTCCTTTCCTTCTCTTCTCTCATTCTCCTTTCTTTTTCTGCCTTCTTTTTCTTTTCTTCTTCTTCCTCTTCTCTCACTTCTCTTTCAAACTCTTTTACAAACTGCTTAGAGGCCAATAAAAGGCGTTGTTACTCTTCGAGTTGCCTTATTTCTTTGAGTATCGAGATCTCATTATTGCGGGCACCTCCTCATCTTGCAGTCTTCTTCTTCGGTTACCTTCTGCGATGATGAGTTTCGCCCGCTCCATTTTCTCCTGTCTCTCTTCCTCTTCCTTTCTCCTCTTTTCCTCTTCTTCTAATGTGTTGATCAAAATTTAAGGGTCAATGGTAGACCCTTGCGGCGCATTCTCCTTGCGACGCTGCATCAAGGGGTATCTTCTTCTTCTTCACCTTCGTTAGTCGCAACCAATTTCATTGTTTCAGGTTGCGCTAGCTCCCTAAGTTGCATTGGTTCCCCCCTGTCCTCCCTCATGGAGGTGGATTCCCCATCCATCTCTGGGCTTTCAGCCCTCTTCTTCTTTTCTTCTTCCTTCTTCAGGCGCCTTTCCTCACGCATGCGCTCTTTCCTTTTCCTTAACTTGGCCTCCTCATCTTCTTCATCCTCCTTCTTTTCTTTATTCTTTTTCTCTTTGCGATGATGGGGTGGCTCACCTTCTCCAACCTTCTTTCCTTTGCTTTTCTTTTCCTTCTTTTTCTCCTTTTCCACTTCTAGCTGCTTCTCTACTGCAACTTCCTCAAACGCGACTCTGATGGGTCCTTCATAGGATTCTACTTGCGTAGTTTCCTCAGGATCCCTTATGGCTAGAGTGCTTTTTCCCTATCTCCTCTTCCACCACTTCTTCTACCACTGTCACTTTCTTCGTCATCGCCACCGTCACCTCCTCCATAAGCAGTGGTTGGTTTACAACCCTAGCCTCGGGCAGTCCTCCTCCTTCCACCAGGTTATTCAGAATGTTTTTGAATACCTCATTGTCATCTCGTCTCTTCTTTTCGCTTTCAGAAGAAACTGTTGGAGTTGGGAGTGGGATGCTTTCAGTACTTTGCCCCCTCTTGAACTGAAGTGGTCTAACGGCTAATGGGTTTCGCAGGGGTCTTCCGGTGATTCTAGGAACAGTATGAGGTTGAGCAAAAAGACGACAACTAGCAGCAAGGAATGCTACCTCTCGCATGGAGAGTTGGTCTGTCGAAGGTGTTGAGGGTGAAGCGGAAGGTTGGGAAATTTGGTTGGCCATGGATGCTAAGGTGAAAGAAAGCTGAAAAACGTTAGGGTTTTAGGAAAGAAGAAAGCTCGGTATGTAGGGGCGCTAGGGTTTTAGATTGCAAATGAGGCAAAGTGTGCTCACATACGGGGGGTGTCCTTACGCTATTATTGCGATGGCAGGCCTCGAGACACTCAAAAAGCCTGCCATTTGACTCCCCTCATTTATGAGGTTTTAGAGTAAACATCCTTTCGTCTGCAGACTCATCATTTCTTTGGAATACGGAACGATTGGACTTCTCAATTTTGCAAAAAGAATTATCTTTAATGTTTTATTCGAATGGACGCAAGGTAAAGATTTAACGCAATGAGTTCACCAATGCAAATGCATATTTGCAGAGGACTGACAACAACGCATGCATCCCTGCAACACACCCCATTAACTAAACACATGCTACCAGTGCAACACTACCTCAACATAGTGCATTTTCACTAAGGACGGGCAAAGGACACACATGCGTGCAACACACCCCTCATCGGAATGCATTAGGGTTGGGTGAACGTAAAGTGTATCTTGTTGGTTTAAGATGTGTCCATTATCGGCATGCATACTGAATGTGTTTTATTTTATTATATAATTTTTTTTTCATCATCGCAAGTTGCTATAACTTGCAGTAATAACTTTCTTCTCATTACTCAATCAATCACCAGGTTAAAGAACAACGCATTAAATATAGAAAAGTTAAAAGAATTCAAGAAAACACAGAAATAAATGCAAGAGAGTTAATTGAAGAATAAATGCATAAAGTCATGAAGCAAATTAAAGGAAGTAGTAAAAGACAAAGTTCAGAAATCCATAAAGATAGAAATTAAAGAAAGCATATAAATATAGATGTGAGGTATGGACCGAAAGATGACTTTCTTTGAATGAGCGCAATCCACACCTCTGCAGGAGGTCCAACTTACCTGCCCAATGTCTTCAGGGACATTGCTCCTTTCCATGAGATCCGGGGGCTTCGGAGTTGCTGGGCAACGTTCCAGGTGCTCTATTTCTAAGTTCAGAAGCCAGCTGCTCCACTTGAATCTCAAAATTTCAAATTGAAGACGCCTGCGCCTGCATTACTGCATCATTTTTATCCATGTACTGTTTGATCAGGGCCTCCAATGAGCTTCCAGAGGTGTTTGAAGATGAGGGTTGCTGATGGTGCAATTGCCTTTGTTGCCCTTGATTAGAATTATGGTGAAAGGGAGGAGGGTTTACCCGATTCCCTAAATTGCCACCCTGATGGTTGCTTGGCCCTCCTTGGTTAGGATTCCCTCCAAAACCGAAGTTAGGATGGTTCCTCCAACTAGGATTATATGTGTTGCTGAAGGGGTTATTTTGGATGGCACATACTTGCTGGATATTCGATGGGCATATTTCTGCTATATGAGCCCCTCCACAATTAACGCAACTGATTGTGGCCACTTGAGCCGGCACAGTGGGTTGCGCTGATTGTTGGGGAATGGCTCCTTGATTGATTGCCATCGATTGAAGTATAGAGGTCACTACCGCCATCTGTGCGGCCAAATCGTCATTGTCTCTGCACGGAAAATGGCAGATTCATTCTTTCTTCTTTCGGAGCCTTTGCTTCCATAACCATCATCAATCCAGTCATCCATGTTCCATGAGATACGATCAAGGATGACCTTAGCCTCGGTATACGTCTTATCCATAAAACCTCCTGCCGCGGAGGTGTCAGAAACAACCTGCGTTGATCTGTTCAGGCCGTTATAGAATGTCTCCATCAGGATGCAATCGGGTATCCCGATATGTAGGTAGTTCTTCACCAGTCTCCTAAATTACACCTAGGTGGTGCTCAGGGTCTCATTGTCCATTTGTTCAAAGTTCAGCACATCCTTCCGTCGCCTTGCGTTGACAGCTGGTGGGAAGAATTTCTTCATGAACCACTCAACTAGCTGATCCCATGAAGTAATCTCGTTTGGCTCCAGTGAGTAAGCCCACCTCTTGGCTTCATCCCTCAAAGTGTAAGGGAATAAATACAATCTAATACCCTAAGAGGTAACGCCAGGTATTGAGAAGTTGCCGCACATCTCGACAAAGCTGGTCAGGTGGGCATGTGGGTCTTCACCTTGCAGACCCCTAAATTGCCTTGCGTTCTGGATCATTTAGAGCATGACCGGCTTGATCTCAAATCTTACGTTCTTGTAACGCAAATTTTATTCTTAAACAATGCGCTGATACAAATATGGATATGAATGATAGGAATTGATCTTATAAAAAAACACAACGCATGGATGTATATGATGTGATACTACTTCTAGATGTGCGTTAATTAACAATGTTCTTGTAGTATGCTGTGCGTTGTCACAAGTTTCCTTACGTTGAAACCAAGTATAATTTCACTGCAAGTTTCTCGGTGTGATACGAGGTCGAACACAGGGACTGTTTGAGGTTATTGCGTTATGTTTGTGATACATACGACCAGGGGTTTTCAATTAATAAAAGTTGTTGTGTACAAGAATATAAACATGCGATAAAGTAAAGTAAAGCGGTAAAGATGCGATAATAAAATAAATTGCGTTTAAAGTAAATTGCGTTAAAGTAAATCTAAGCTAAGATGATACAAGGTACAGGTTTTATGATACAAGATACTGAGGTCAAGGTTGGCTCTGAAGATTATGCAAAGATTGTGTAGTGCGGTGACAAGTCTTATGTACGAAGCAGAAACAGAAAAGATAATTAATACAAACATCGCAAGTTCCTTAGTTGTGTTAAAGGCATAAATATGGTTCCGATTTTCCCTTGACGTACACCTCTAGGTGATCTATCGCGCTCCCACATCTCTGTGGTGAAACAAGAACAAATGTAATGAACACAAGGTTGCTTCCATCTCTGGAAGTACTTCTTGCTTTAGTTAACGCATTCTTCTAACCTTTTCTAGACAGGTCAGAATGACATCTTCACTTCTGCTCTCACAGGTGAAGATGTCGTCTAGCATGCTTTAGCTAAACATCTTTATTTCTTTAGCACAAATTAAGTTACTTGCTTAATTCAAATTAATCACCAAGGGATTAAGAAAACATCGTGAAGAATGCGATTAATGGAGGAACAGAAATAGACAGAAATGTGGAGATGAAACTGATCATGACATTTAATCATAAAATCAAGTGTCTGATACATGGTTGTGAATGATTTAGACTAAGAAGATGAAATACAATTGATGAATAAGAGTTAGAAACAGATACAGAAGAGTGCCAATGCCTTGACACAGATATGGATGGAGAGATTGCTTACCTGCGTATGAAGTGAATAGAAGGATGAGCTTCCCTCTCAGGCTTGCTCAACCGACAGAGTTGATCTCGGTACAGAGCTTCACAGCGGAGATTTGGAATGATTTGTCCTGAGACTCACCTCTCGGCCTTGCCTCTTTTCTTCCCCGATCTTCTCCGATCAGCACTCAGATCAGCCTCTCTCTCTGAGGGTATTTATAGATGAATGTTCCCCACTTTATTGTTATGGAAATTTCGAAAATGGTGGAATAAATATTCCTTCTGTTACGCAATCAATCCATCGAAAATGCACAACGGTTAGTTGTACACGTGTTGAAATCCTCCATAATTGCGTTGCTCATTTGCATCTTCAATCGTTTGTCTGCATACGGTGTTGTTTTTATTATCGCATGCGGTTGAAGTTGCATTGATCGCAAAGCTCTTGATCGATTGTAGCATGCGCCGTCATTGCGTTGATCATCTATTCATTCCTGAATGATGGGCACAATGCGACGTAGATGTGTGTGACTTGATTTCCTGCGAAACAGACTTGAAATATTCTTTTCTACCATCGCAATGGTGTCAGTGGGTGTATTGACGACAATTTGTAATTCTTGCATTTCTTAGCCAATTTCCATACAATTGACGCAACTTTCCTCTCTTTTAATCGCAATATCTGAATAAAGCAGTATAAATAACTTGTATTTCTGTAAGTTATCAGGTAGCGCCCCTTGCGGTCTACTTTTGAGCTCATTTGCAATCTAGCCCATTTGCAATTCAAGATTGCGGATGGACGTAGCCTGACTTTGAAGCACCGTCTCATTTTTCTCTATATATTGCTTCAATAGGCTCTCTAGGGAAGAAGATTGTGGTGGTTGTTGTGAGCTACTTGCTTGGTTGCTCTGTTGACTGTTGCTGCGTTGAAAGAATCCTAGTGGCCCTTTTTTTTGTGCCACAGATTGAAAATTTTGTTGTTGATTCTTCCAAGCAAAGTTTGGGTGGTTTTTCCACTCGGGGTTGTAGGTGTTGGAAAAGGGGTTGTTCTTTAC
>NC_052357.1:52452851-52470957 GCF_009727055.1 Benincasa hispida
AGTAGGCTTTCTAGAGAAGAAGATTGTGGTGGTTGTTGTGAGCTACTTGCTTGGTTGCTTTGTTGACCGTTACTGCGTTGAAAGAATCCTGGTGGCCCTTCTTTTTGCGCCACAGACTGAGGATTTTGCAGGCAATCTTCCATCACATGCCCATCACCACAAGTCGCACACCTTGCAGTGTTTTGACTTATTGTGTTAATCTGCCCACCTTGCGATGTTAGGCTGCTGATTGTCATTCCTTGAATCAGATTCATCATTGCGGTCATTTGGTTTTGCAATGAGACAATAGCACCGTTATTTGCGTCAGAAGCCTTGAGTCTTAATATCTGGTCACTCTCCATTCAGTCTTCATGATTCTTGGAGATGCGGTCCAGGATATTCTTCGCCTCATTATAAGTCTTGTCAAGCAGACCACCAGCTGCTACCGCATTGGCAGCGGTCTGCGAAGTAGGATTCAAACTGTGGTAGAAAATTTCTATCCCTCCAGTCTTCATGATTCTTGGAGATGTGATCCAGGATATTCTTCGCCTCATCATAAGTCTTGTCAAGCAGACCACCAGCTGCTGCTACATTGGCAGCGGTCTGCGAAGCAGGATTCAAACCGTGGTAGAAAATTTCCATCTGAAGGCAGTCTGGCAGCCCATTATGCGGACAATCGGGGACCAACCTTTTAAACCTCGCCCAGGCATCCCTGAGCAATTCGTCCATATCTTGTTCAAAATTAGTAATAAGCTTTCTTTGTCTGGCATTCTCTGTAGGTGGGAAATACTTCTTCATAAACTTCTCCACTACCTACTCCCAAGAAGTGATCTCTCTTGGTTTGAGCGAGTAGGCCCATTTCCTAGCCTGATCACAGAGAGAAAATGGAAATAGCGTTAGTCGAACCTCCTCAGCAGAGATGTTCGAGAACACAAAAGTATTGCATATTTCAATAAAACTTCGGAGGTGGGTGTGCGGATCCTCGCCACGCCTTCCTCCGAATTGATCTGCAGCCTAGATCATCTGCAGCATCATCGGTTTCATTTCAAATATACTTCCGTCTAAGGCAGGCCTCATGATTCCCGGAGAGAAATCATAGAGGTTTGGCGATGCATAGTCCCTAATGGGCCTATTGCGATCGTTTGCCAACAGAATTGGATTTACCATGACAATGTTGTTGTTTGGTGCTTCATTCCTAGGCTGCTTAGCCATCTCTTCTTTATCAGATTGTGATTGCTGTTGGCGGTCTCTTAGTCTCCTTCGAAATGTTCTCTCAATCTATGGGTCGTAGTTCGCCAAAGATTGATAGATCTTCAAAGAATTCACAAAAATTACCGTTAACAACTATTTTGCCGAAGTCCCTGGCAACGGCGCCAAAAACTTGATGCTTAAATTTATGAAATGTGGAAAATGTGGATGATATGTGTTGATGTATAGCGTTGTGCACTCAAGTTTCCCCAGCGGAATCCAAGTGTAAATTCCTCTAAGTTTCTTGGTAAGTCCAGGGTCGAACACAGGGACTTGTGAAAATAGTTGCGTTAGAGATTTTTATGAAAACTTGTGGTAACTGATTAAATAAATAAATGTTAAGTTGTTGTTGCATTAATGAAAATAATAATAAATGCGGCAGAGTTCGAAAAGAGTTGGCAACGGGAAATACGATGAATATGCGGTGAACGGGTTGAGAAGGGTTTCGGCTAACACTCCCTAGGTTGCGTTCATGCCTTGCAATCATGTAACATCATACAATAGTAAACCACCTCTCGGCATGAATGCCACGGCTTCTAAGGCTAGAACGCATGCGATAAATATGTGATAAGTCTACAGGGTTTACACATAAACCTCTATTTCTATTTATGCAATGACAACATGACATTCACACAAATATGCAACCGCATAATATCATTCCTATTCCTAGGATGCATGTGATGCAAGTTGACAAACAGAGCTTATCTCTAAGTCCCTATTTATTGTTTATGCAAGCCTAATCTTGCTCTTTCAAGTCAGATTCTAACCTAGCTCTCTCGAGACATTAGGTTCTTTCTTTAGATTCTCTCTCGAGCAATTCTAAAGGGATGTTTCGCACATCATAAAACAAGACAATCACAAGCAATGAACTTCCTAGATCATGTTAGCTTAGTTCTTCTCAACCCATTCAACTAGTTTAGTTACTCATGCGTATTAAGAGAGTGAGCAGATGTAGAAATAGAACTTCCATTGAATAGATAAAAGATGAAGTACAGAATAACAATGCAAGTATAGTAAAGAGCCTGGAGCAATTTCTTGCCACCAGGTGTTACAATTTTTTACTCGTGCTCTAAAGATATTCTCGCTTTCGCGAGAGTCAACCTGCTCTCTGCTCTTACACCCCAAGGTTCTCTCTCGAGCCACCTTGGATGATCTCCGATGTCACCACTCTTCTCTAGCTCCGCCGTGAAATGGAAAAGAAAACTATGAACAGAGGTGTGAACTTGTAAAGTGATGAAGTAATCGACTGCTTAACCCCTTCTCTGAAGAATTCACTTTGTATTTATAGAGCATCAAAGGTGAAAGGCGGCTTCTCTCTCCTGGTTGTACAGATGGGACAACTTTAATTCCTGACTGATGCGCCGGATAGTTGTCACCGATAAAGCTGGATGTACTTTGTGACCATTATCGGCTGTCAACTTAATTTGGATCCGACTGCCATCAGCTTTCTGTCCCATCGATCTTAATTGTCCTTTTGTCTGGATGCGCCCACCATGATGCGGTGATTCTTCTTAGGTAGATGTTTGCGAGCACGATCAATGCAGTCTTGCGGTGAAGTTGCACTCGACAGATGTATTCCTATGATCGCATTCTTTGCATTGCGTTAACGCATTATTCTGCATAAAAATATAGAGATCAACTGCCCTAATGCGTTGGACGCATGAGACCGCAATATTGTAGAATTTATGCTTAATGGACGCAATTTAACATATTCTATCAACACAATCCAACATTGTTTAAGAACTTAGCACTACGATAATATGCCTTTCTGCCCGTTATCAATAGCGCTATTGATTATTGTTATCTTCTAGCATCGCATGTAGCTACACGATCGTCCACGCTGATAACGGGCAGAAATGCAAGTTATTACAGCACAAATAAGTAAAACAATAAGGGAATGCGATGGTAAAAATATACAAAATCATGTCCAAAAGTGTTAAATTAAGAATATTGCGATCGCATGCGCCCATCGCATAAAAGCAGCTAATTTACTTATTTTGTGCAGGAAAAATGCATTGGCGCAAAGCAAATTACGATCCAAGGAATTCGGCGATCGCGCGCATTAAAAGATTATGATCACAAAGCCATGCGATCGTATGCACTCATGAGAATTTTCTCAAGCAGGTGGTCGCATAAAGACGGGGCATCAAGGTGAAAGCATAATAAATCATGATGGGATGGAAAGCTAATGACAGTCGAATCCGAATTTAGTTGACAAGCCATTAACGACACACCAGCAAGTACATTCAACTTTTCAGTGACCATTAATCAGTGCATCAGATAGAAGATTTAATGACCTCCCATCATTGCAATCATTAGAGAGAAAAGCTTCTTCACCTTGAGCTCTATAAATACCCAAGGCCACCATCATTCAAGAAGTTCACCATATAAACAGAAGATAGATCATATACAAATAGATAGCCGTTAGTCTGTATTTATTTATATACTTGGAAGGCGGAGGCGAGCGAAGAGAAGAAGACGCTGAGAGGACATTCCTGGACAGCTCGAAAGATTTTCGGGAAGTGCTATAAAAGAAGAGAGGGCCGACAGTTGCGAGAGCAAAGATATTCTTTTGGGTAGAGTAGAGTAAAAAGACAGTAAAAGCCACAGGAAGAAAGACATTGCTACCGGGCTTCTTATCCCTACTTTCCATTATTGTTTTGTATTCTGACTTTATTTATAGAAAATGGAATTCTCATCTCAACATTTGTTCAATCTCTTCACATTTTGCATGAGTAGCTAAACTTCCGAATGGGTTGAGAAGTACTTAGCTAGCATGACTCAGGATCTTCACTTTATGCGATCATCTTATCTTATATATACTTCATAAATCCTTTCTATAACACTTACAACCCCGGGTGGAGAAACCACCCCAACTTCGCGTGGAAAAATAATCAACAGAGTTATTAACCCATCGTGCAAAAAGAAGGGTCGCCAGGATTTTTCCCGCGAACAAACGGTCAATCGCAAAATCGAGCAGCTCACAAGCACCACCATTTTCTTCCCTGGAGAGCCTATTAAAGCAGTATATTGAGAAGAATGAAACAGTACTCTAGAATCAGGCGACTTCTATCTGCAATCTCAAATTTCAAATAGGGCAGATTGCGGGCAAGCTTAAAAGTAGACCGTAAGGGCCGTTACCGAGTTCAACTGAGCTCTCCCGAAACTCAGGGAGCACAGGAAAGGAGCAATGTCAAGTCGTGACTTTGCGAAGCCGTAAAACAATAGCGAAAGAGAAGACAGAGCCAAGTAGGACTAATCCAGTTGCGATGGAATCCAAGACCCATTGACACAAGATGAACCAGAAGAAAATGAGACGATGGAACCAGAAGTTGCGTCCACTTCTAAGCCAATGGAACAGGGAACCGTAAAGGTACAACTACCACCATTCCTTCAAAGACTTAAGAAGAAGCAAAATGATGAACTGCAGTACCATCGCTTCATGGAAATGTTGAAATAGCTACACATCAACATCCCTTTCACTGAAGTGATTGAACAAATGCCAAAGTATGCTAAGTTTTTGAAGGACATGGTGACAAAGAAAAGAAGCATAGGAAAGTTCGCAACGGTGGTGTTAATGCAAAAGTCAAACACCATTATTCCATCGAAAATGCGCGACCCTAGAAGTTTCACGATACCCTGCTCAATTGGCAGGATATATATAGGTCAAGCGGTTTGCGATCTTGGGGCCAGTATCAACTTAATGCCCCTTTCCATTTTTAAACAGTTGAATTTGGGGCAGCTGGCACCCACGACGGTAACTCTCCAACTAGCAGACAGGTCCCTTGTTCATCCAGAGGGGAAGGTGAAGGATGTCCTGGTCTTAATTGACAAATTTATTTTACAGGTAGACTTCGTCATTTTCGACTACGAAGTAGACAAGGATGTACCCATCATATTGGGACGACCATTTTTATCCACTGGTCGCGCTCAAATTGATGTGTACAAGGGAGAGATCACACTAAGTGTGAATGGAAAGAAGATAAGGTTTGAAATTATTAAAGCCATAAAGTATCCGGAAGATGAAGACCTATCTGATTCTGACAATGAACCTAGTTGTAATGAAGAAGAAGAGTTTGAAGATGAAGATGAAAGAGGGGATGCGATCGTATCCGTAGAAACCTGTAATGCGATCATGGAAACGACAAACAAAGAAGAAAAATTGATGTTGAATGAAGAAAGAAAAGCATAACAACCATCCTTGGAACAACCACCTACCATGGAATTAAAAACCTTGCCAAGCCATTTGAAGTATGTTTTCTTGGGGCAAAATGAAACAATGCCAGTGATAATTTTCTCTGCGCTACAAGAAGAACAAGAGAATGCGCTGCTTAGCATCCTCAAGAAGTACATAAAAGCAATAGGGTGGACGTTAGTAGACATAAGAGGAATCAACCCCGCATATTGCATGCACAGGATACGTCTCGATGAAAACCAAAAAGGGTCTATCAGACCTCAACGCAGACTAAACCCTGCGATGAAGGAGGTTGTGAAAAAGGAGATAATAAAATGGTTGGACACAGGCATTATATATCCAATCGCCGATAGCACGTGGGTCAGCCCCATGCAATGTGTGCCCAAGAAGGGAGGAATGACAGTGGTCCCAAATGCAAACAATGAATTAATACCGATGAGGACCATCACTGGCTGGCAGATCTGCATAGACTACCACAAACTCAATGCATCAATGAAGAAAGATCATTTCCCCATGCCTTTTATTGACCAGATGCTAGACCGCCTAGTAGGAAATGATTACTTCTGCTTTTTGGACGGGTATGCGGGCTATAACCAAATAATGATCGCTTCTGAAGACCAAGAGAAAACCACCTTCAGCCTGTCTCTTATACACATCTAGATGTGTATAAGAGACATGCCTTTTATTGACCAGATGCTAGACCGCCTAGTAGGAAATGATTACTTCTGCTTTTTGGACGGGTATGCGGGCTATAACCAAATAATGATTGCTTCTGAAGACCAAGAGAAAACCACATTCACCTACCCCTATGGAACGTTTGCTTTTCGCCGCATGCCGTTTGGATTATGCAATGCGCTGCACACGTTCCAGAGGTGTATGATGGCCATCTTCTCTGAGTATCTTGAAGGTTCAATGGAAAGTTTTATGGACGACTTCTCGGTTTACAGGAAAACGTATGAAGTCTATCTGAACAATTTGGAGAAGATACTCGGGAGATGTGAAGAGACAAACCTTGTGCTAAATTGGGAGAAGTGCCACTTCATGGTGAATGAAGGTATTGTGCTTAGGCACAAAGTTTCCAAGGAAGGGCTGAAGGTGGATAAGGCAAAGATTGAGGCCATTAAAAAGCTTCCACCACCAACAAATGTGAAGGATGTCAAGAGTTTCATGGGACATACAGGATTTTATCGTCGTTTTGTGAAGGACTTTTCGAAGATTGCTTGACCATTAAGTGCATTGCTGGAGGCCGAGAGAACGTTTGACTTTGATGAATAATGCCTCGACGCATTCAAAATACTGAAGAACACATTGATAATCGCACCTGTGTTGATCGCACTTGACTGAACAAAGCCGTTTGAGCTGATGTGCGATGCTAGCGGTTATGCGATGGGGGCGGTGCTAGCGCAAAAGAAAAAAACAATGCTACACCCCATCGCATATGTGAGTAGAACCTTGAACCCTGCCCAAACGAATTACACTACCATTGAAAAAGAACTTCTTGCGGTGATCTTTGTGTTGGAAAAATTTAGAGCTTACTTGCTGGGATCTAAAGTGATCGTTCACACCGACCATTCGACAATTCAATATTTAATGACCAAGAAAGATGCAAAGCCAAGGTTAATTCGATGGGTCCTCCTCCTCCAAGAATTCAACATGGAAATCATTGACCGCAAGGGGACGTAGAACTAGGTTGCGGACGACCTATCAAGATTAGAAAATCCAGAAGTCGATCGTAACCAGTCGGAGGTGAACGCAACCTTTCTAGATAAGTAGCTGCTCAAAATTGAAGAGTTACCATGCTACGTAGATGTGGTCAATTATCTTGTCTATGAACAATTTTCGGAGAATTACACAGCCCACCAAAAGATGCAGCTTATAACGAATGTAAATCCTATTATTGGGACGAGCCAAATCTTTACAAGAGGGGGTCAGACCAGATCTTGCGTCTATGTGTACCGGAGGCTGCTCACTAGTGCATACTATCCCAATGCCATGACTCACTGTATGGTGGACATTTTGGAGGTCAACGCACAACAACAAAAATTTACAAAGTGGATATTTTGGCCAACTCTATTCAAGGATGCAAGAGACTATTCTATGAGATGCGACAGGTGTCAACGCACGGAAAACATTTCATGGAAGAATGCGATGTCAATGAACATTATCTTAGAATTGGAGCTATTCGACGTATGAGGCGTAGACTTCATGGGACCATTTCTACCATCAAATGGTCAAAATACATTCAGTTGGCCATTGATTATATTTCCAAATGGGTTGAAGCAGTATCATGCGTCGCAAGCGATTCGACGATAGTCTCCAAATTCTTGTGAAGAAATATCTTCACTCGTTTTGGCACCCCATGTGCCATAATAAGTGATAAAGGCTCCCACTTTGTCAATGGCGTCAACAAATTGTTGCTCAAGTATAATATCCACCATAAGGTCACGACCGCATACCATCCACAGACAAACGGCCAAGCCGAGATTTCCAATAGGGAAATCAAACTGATCCTAGAGAAGGTGGTGAATCCTTCATGCAAAGATTGGGCCATGAAGCTGGACGATGCCTTGTGGGCATACAAGACTGCCTATAAAACACCTATAGGCATGTCCCCGTATGTGTTGGTATTTGGGAAGGCATGGCACTTACCGCTTGAATTGGAGTACAAAGCATTGTGGGCAGTGAAGAAGCTAAATTTTGATTTGAAGACTGCGGGGGAGGCAAGAAAACTTTAGTTGATCGAGTTAGACAAATAGAGAATTCAAGCATACGAGAATGCCAAGATCTACGAGGAACGCACAAAATGTTGGCATGACAAACAAATATGCGAAAAGAATCTCCAAGTTGGACAGAAGGTCTTGTTATACAATTCTCGACTATGACTTTTTCCCAGAAAATTAAAGTCACGTTGGTCTAGACCATTTATAATTAATGAGGTATTCCCGCATGGGACGGTTGAGTTAACCAATGAGGATGGAACTAACGCATTCAAAGTCAACGGGCAAAGAGTCAAGATATATCACGGAGGAGACTTGCATCGCGAGAAAACCTCCGTGGACCTGAGGAATTCCTGACTGAAGAAGAAATGAGCAGTCCCTGCGATAATATGTGATACAAACTCATCAGGGATGCATTTTTTTGAAGTATCCTTTTTATATCCTTATGTCATGAATTTACTCTACCCTTTTTTCGTACAAATACCTCTCATCAAAAAAAAAAAAAAAAAATCAACTCCGTCTTTCATATTTTTGACCCTCTCGATTTTTTTAGCAACGATCGTAGTAAACAATTGTGGTGGAGCTACACGTTTGTTCAGCCCATCGCAATCGAAGAAATCAGCTCGCCACAAAGAAGGATGTGATCACAGTTGATGGGGGCAACAGAGCAAATTTAGGGGTTGAATCTTTCTTTGACTTTTTTATTCCAAATTTTGCACTCTTGCATCTCATTCTTAACATTGATAATTTTATCATCGCATCTTCTTTAGTTGGCGAAATCATTGAATGATTGATTACTTTAGTTAGTCACCGCAAATTTTTTTTCGTACCAATTATGATTTCAATGATGAAACGCATGCCTCTATTTCTCATCGCATGTACTAGAATCAACTTAATTTCAGGACAGTTAATTCATGAAATATTTCTAGAAGTTAATGGTCCATCGGCTTTCTTTCAAAATGATCTTTACGAAACTTCCTAAGAGCATCGCATGAATCATTTCAGTCTATCAGCAATGAGGACATTGCTGCATTTAAATTTGGGGGTGCCAGTATTTATTTTCAACCTTGCTACTTTTAGACCACTAAAAACCATCATAACGTTGAGATCAGATCTTACTCGTAGCTAGATGTCTGCATGACACCCGTGGGGGCTAGCCAAAACGAAGGTAGGAATCATGATCAATGCATAAATCAAGTGATCGCAACTCCGCTGCCAAACGGGCATGAGTTTAGACTGAGGAAGAGCGCCTTGCTTGTAGTTGGATGTCCTTATGACACCAGTGGGGGCAAGCCAAAATGAATGCAAGGCACTTGGATCAGCGCAACCTCACAAAAAGAATATGTAAACCGCGCAAGGATAAAAATCATTTGGAAACACCCCGGTTGGAAAAAGTTTTGAAATAAATCATGCGATGTCCTGAAAACAAGTAAAGTCTTTTTGAAGGTTAAACTTGCGGTCCCTAAGTATAGAAATATTTTAGGAAGAAACCAAGATAGAAATTAAGAAGATTTTGGTTCATAAAATTTGAAAAAGGAACCTCGAGACATCTAGGTAATGAAAAGGCGGCTAACTCTCTAAAGGAAATCTTTAGTTTATGTTTGAGGACAAACATTGTTTTAAATTGGTGGGTGTGATAATGGGTAGAAATGCACGTTATTACAACAAAAATAAGTAAAACAATGAGGGAATACGATGGTAAAAATATACAAAATCATGTCCAAAAGCGTTAAACTAAGAATATTGTTATCGTACGTGCCCATCGCATAAAAGCAGCTAATTTACTTATTTTGTGCAGGAAAAATGCGTTGGCGCAAAGCAAATTGCGATCCAAGGAATTGGCGACCGCGCGCATTAAAAGATTGTGTCCGCAAAGCCATGCGTTCGTATGTGCTCGCGAGAATTTGCTCAAGTAATGGCCGCATAAAGATGGTGCATCAAGGTGAAAGCATAATAAATCATGATGGGATGGAAAGCTGATGACGGTTGAATCCGAATTGAGTTGACAAGCCGTTAACGACACACTGTAGCAAGTACATTCAAATTTTCGGTGACCATTAATCGGCGCATCAGACAGAAGATTTAATGACCTCCCATCATTGCAATCATTAGAGAGAAAAGCTTCTTCACCTTGAGCTTTATAAATACCTAAGGCCACCATCGTTCAAGAAGTTCGCCATATATATAGAAGATAGATCATATACAAATAGATAGCCTTTAGTCTGTAGTTATTCATATACTTAGAAGGCAGAGGCGAGCGAAGAGAAGAAGACGTCGAGAGGACATTCCTGGACAGCTCGAAAGACTGCCGGGAAGCGCTATAAAAGGAGAGAGGGCTGACACTTGTGAGAGCAAGGATATTCTTTTGGGCAGAGTAGAGTAAAAGGACAGTGTAAAAGCCACGGGAAGTAAGACATTGCTACCGGGCTTCTTATCTCTACTTTCCATTATTGTTTTGTATTTTGACTTTATTTATAGAAAATGGAATTCTCATCTCAACATATGTTCAATCTCTCAACATTTTGCATGAGTAGCTAAACTTCCAAATGGGTTGAGAAGTACTTAGCAAGCATGACTTAGGATCTTCACTTTATGCGATCATCTTGTCTTATGTATGCATTATTCACCCTTTAGAGATACTTGAGAGAGTAGTCTAAAGAAAGAATCTAGGCTTGAGAGTGTCAGATTAGAATCTAGGCTTGAGAAAGTCAGATTAGAACCACTGATAACGGGCAAAAATGCACGTTATTACAGCATAAAGATATAAAACAATGTAGGATTACGATGGTAAAAATATACAATATTGCGTATAAAACCCTTAAGTTCACAATGTTGTGTTCGCATGCATCCATCGCATTAAAATAGCTAACTTATGTATTTTATGCAGAAAATGCATTGGCGCAAGGCGTAAATGCGATCCAAAGAAATTAATGTTCGAGTGCATTAAGAGATTGCGATCGCAAGGCTATGCGATCATATGCACTCGCAAAAGTCTGCTCAAGAAGGTGGCCGCATAAAGCCAGCGCATCAAGGTGAAAGCTTAATAAATCATGATGGGACAGAAAACTGATGATGGTCGACTCCGAATTAAATTGACAAGCCACTAACGACACTGTAGCAAGTACATTCAACTTTTCGATGACAATTATTCAGTGCATCAGACAGAGAATTAGTGCCATTTCATCAGTGCAATCATATGAGAGAAAAAGCTTTTCACCCTGAAGCTCTATAAATACCAAAGGCCACCTTCCTTGAAGTAGTTCGCTCAATTTTAGAGTTCACCATATAGATGATAGTTAGACTTGTTCTTAGTTTTCTTATACTTAGAAGGTGGAAGCGAGAAAAGCGAGAAGACGTCGGAAGATCATCCTGGTTAGCTTGAGGGAGTGCCAGGGAGCGTGGAAAACAGAGATAGGGTCGACTCTTGCGAGAGCAAGAATATCTTTTGAGTAGAGTAGAGAAGAACAGTGTAAAAGCCTTGGGAATCAAGAGATTTCTACCAGGCTCTTTATCTTTCTTTCACATTGTCATTCTGTATTTCAATTTCATATATAGAATGGAACTTGCATTTCTACATCTGTTCACTCTCTGTACAATACGCATGAGTAACTAAACTTTTGAATGGGTTGAGAAGTACTTAGCTAACATGACTTAGGATCTTCATTGCATGCGATCATCTTGTCTTATGTTGCATCCATCACCCCTTTAGAGCTACTCGAGAGAGAGTATAAAGAAAGAGCCTAAGACTTGAGAGAGCTAGGTTAGAATCTAGACTTGAGAAACCAAGATTAGATCTGCATAAGCAAGAGATAGAGAATTAGAGATAAGCTGTATTTGCCAACATGCATCGCATGCACCCTAGAGATAGGTTATGGAAGTATGTGATCACCTTGTGTATGTGTGTGCCATTCATCATCGCATAGACAAGAATAGAGGCTTAGATGTAATTCCTATAGACATCATCCCATAAATCGCATGCATTCTAAAACTAGAAGTTATAGCATTTTCATTGAGAGATGACTTGCTGTTGTATGCATGTAACATGATCGCATAACATGAATGTAATCCTAGGAAGTGTTAGCTAAATCCCTTCTCAATCCATTCCCTTGCATACTCATCGCATCTTTCGTATTATTAACTCTTTTCTGAACTCTGCTGCATAAATTTTATACTTCAAACAACATACCCACCAACACATTGATTTATTTGTTACCGCAAAGTGTTCAAGAACTACCATCGCATACTGTTTCCTTAGTCCCTATGTTCGACCCTAGGCTTACTGATAGTGAGCAGAAATGCACGTTATTACAGTGCTAAGTTATTAAACAACGCAAGTTTGCACTGATAAAATATATAAGATTGCGTCCAAAAAGCATTAATTTGATAACATTACGATCACATGCGTTCATCGCATGAAAACAGTTAACTTCTGTATTTTTGTTCAGAATATGCGTTGACGCAAGGCGTAAAGTGCGATCACAAGAAAGTAATGGTCGAGCGCAACATTACCACAAGGCTTTGCGGTGATTTATGCTTACAAATATCTGCTCAAGAAGGATTATCGCATAGAGCCGTCGCAATTTGGTGGACGCATCTGGGTAAAAAGCATAATAAATCATGATGGGACAGAAAGCTAATGATGGTCGATTCCGAATTAAGTTGACAAGTCACTAACGAACTACTGTAGCAAGTACACTCAACTTTTCAGTGACCAATATTCGGTGCATCAGATAGAGAATTAATGCCATCCCATCAGAGAGAGAAGAAGCCTTTCACCCCAAAGCTCAATAAATACTGAAGGCAACCTTCAGTGAAGGGATTCATCTAGTTCGACAGTTAGATAATTTTCTCCATAGTTAGAAGTAGCCTTGTTCTTAGTTTTTTTTTATTTAAGGCAAAATCGAGAGAAGCGAGATTGTGCCGAGAGATCGTTCCGGTGAACTTGGAAGAGTGCCAGAAGCGTCGAGATCAGAGAGAGGGCCAACTTCTGTGGAAGCAGGAATATCTTTTGAACAGAATAAAGTTGACAGTGTAAAAGCCTTGAGAAGTAAGGGATTGCTACCAGACTCTCTATCCTTATCTTCCATTGTCATTTTGTACTTAAACTTATCTATAGAAATGGAATTTACCTCTTTATATCTATTCACTCTCTGTTTGTTACGCATGAGTAGCTAAATCTGTCGAATGGGTTGAGAAGCACTTAGCTAGCATAACTGGGGATCTTCATTCTATACGATTATCTTGTATTATGTATGCATCATTCGTCCATTAGAGATACTCAAGAGGGTAGTCTAAGGACAAAATCTAGGCTTGGAAAAGTCAGGTTAGAATCTAGGCTTGGGAGAGTCAGATTAGAACACATAATCAAGAGATAGGAGCTTAGGAAAAAGCATTGTTTGCTATTAACGCATCGCATGCATCCTAAAGATAGGTTAGGATAGTGTGCGGTCACCTTGTCTTTGTGTGCATCTTGCATCATCGCATAGGCAAAAAGTAGAGACTTAGGAATAAGCTCTATGGATATTATCACATTCATCAAATGCGTCCTAGAACTAGGAGCACCGCATTTGCATTAGAAAATGATTTGCTGTTGCATGAGTGTAGCATGATCGCATAGTTTGACGCATTCCTGGGAAACGCTAACTAAAGTCCTTCTCAACCCGTTCCTCCGTATACTCAGTGTATCTACCACATAATCAATCTTTTCTCAAATCCGCCACATACTTTTTATACCGCAAACAACAACCCAAAACAACTCTTTGATTGATTGGTTACCGCAAAGTCTTCTTAAAAATTATCACCGCATACCCTTTTCCCTAGTCCCTGAGTTCGACCCTGGACTTACCAAGAAACTCAGTGGGATTTATACTTAGATTCCGCTGATAAAACTTGTTGCTCAACGCATTCCCATCACCGCAATTTATTTAATTAATTTCATCACATAAAATAACGCATCACTTACCAGGCAACTCAGTAGATTTATGCTTGGGTCTTGCTGAGAAAACTTGCATGCACAACGCATTTTCCACCATTGCATTCTTTACCATTACTTCATCGCATAAAAACACGCATCAACCACATAAGCAAGAGATAGAAAGTTAGACATAAGTTATGTTTGTTATTATGCATCGCATGCACCCTAGAAATAGGATATGATAGTGTGTGGTCACCTTGTGTATGTATGTATCATTCATCATGGCATAAACAAGAATAGAGGCTTAGACATAAGTCCTATCGACATTATCGTATACATTGCATGCGTCTTAGAAATAGGAACTATGGCATTTGCATTGAGAGATGACATGCTGTTGTGTGTGTGTAGCATGATCATATATCTTAAATGCAATCTTAGGAAGTGTTAGTTAAATCCCTTCTCAACCTTTTCATCGCATACTCATTGTATTCTTGATTTCATCAACTCTTTACTCGAATCCATCATATAGAATTTATACTTAAACAAAACACCAACCAAACTTATTTGTTTTTGCCATCGCAAAGGTGTAATGCGTGTGGATGGATGATATGAATTGCTCATTATGATGCGATACTATGCCTAATTATGCATTAATTATGGATGTTCTTGTAGTATGCCATGCATTGTCACAAGTTTCCTTACAATGGAACCAAGTGTAATTCCACCACAAGTTTCTCGGTGTGATCCGAGGTCAAACACGGGGATTGGTTTAGGTTATTGCGGTACGTTCATGATACATGCGACCAAGTTTTCAATCTTTAAAAGTGTGTTTGTACAAGTATATAAATTCCAATAAAATAAAGGAAAACAATAATGATACGATAAAAACATAAAAAGACAGTAAACCTAAACTAGATGATACAAGATACAGACTACATGTAAAAGATACTGGGAGTAAGGCTGGCTGTGAAAGTTATGCAAAGACATGGGATGCGATGGCAAGTCTTATGAACATAATAGAAAGAGAAAGACAAATAATATAAACAACACAAGTTCTTAATTGGATTGAAGGTACAAATACTATTCCACTCTTCTCTTGGCATACACCTCTCAGTGATCGGCCGTGCTCCCACATGTCTGTGGTGAAATAGAGACTAACGTAATGAATGCAAGGTTGCTTCCATGTCTAGAAGTACTACTCACTTTAGTTAACACATTCTCCTGACCTTCTCTCGATAGATCATAATGACACCTTCACTTCTACGCTCATAGGTGAAGATGTCATCTTGCATGCTTTAGCTAAACATATTTTATATATTTAATACAAATTATGTTCTTAGTGATTCATATTGCTCATCAGAGGATTACGAAGATATCATAGAGAAAGTAATTGGTGGGTGAATGGAAATAGACAGAAAATGGTAAATGGAATTTATCGAAACATTTAATATTTCTACTAAGTGTTTGATACATGGTGTGTGAATGAAGAGATAAAGAAAACATGGATTACACAATGAAGGAGAGAGATAGAACAGATACAAATAGTGCCAATGTCTTGACATAGATTTGATGGAGATCTGCTTGCCGGATAGGATGGATTTGATGGTAGGAAGAGCTTCCCTCTCAGGCTTGCTCTACCGGTAGTAGGGATCTTTGCACAGAGCTTCCGTTCGGGTGTTCGGTAGGTTGGATCTGAGATTCACCTCTCGACCTTATCTTGTCTTCTTCCCAGATTTCTTCTCTTAAGCACTCAGCTCAACCTTCTCTCTTCAATCTAACAACACTTAGCCCCGTATCAAGTAACATATTTTTCTCTCAAATCAATGGGGTATTTATAGGTACAGATCTTTGACTCCGGCCTTATGGTCCCCAGTTGTACTTATGGTAATTCCAAAGATGGAGGGATATTATTCCTTCTGTTACGCAATTAGACCGTCAATTCTGCACAACTGTTAGTTGTACACGTGTCTCGATCCTCCGCTCTTGCATTGCTCAGCTGCATCTTTCGATCATAGGTTCGCATGCGGTGCTCGTTTTTATTATTGCATGCAGTTGAAACACAGCTCTCGGATCGATTGTCGCATTGCGCCGTCATTGCGATATTCGTCTCTTTATTGTTGATTGACAGGCACAATGTGACAGAGATGCGTTGATTAGTCTCTCATGAGCCTTGAGCGCAAGCAGTGACTTGGTCTCCTGCAAAACAAAGTAAAGTTCGGCTTGTCTTCCATCTTTTTGGTGTTAGTGGGTACAATCATAAACATTTATAATTATTGCAATACTAGGCTAATTTTCATACAATTGGCGCATAATTACTAAATTTTGGCCGCAATATCTAGATAAGGTGGCATAAATAACTTGTATTTTTACAAGTTATCACACACCCAAATTTAGATATATGTTTTTCCTCAAGCATATTTTCTACTAAGGCAATCATGCTCCATTCCTATCCTATATTTCTGTGATGATTGGTTGCTCCGAATGTTACACTTAGGCACATTACTTGACATCGCACTTTCCTTCTATCCTTGCTAATTCTTAGTGAGCTCTACTTTATTCTTCTATGTAACAAAATTCTGCTCAAAGACACTTTTCTAGTTTTCAAAATAGAATGTTTATCTCTTCTTTATCAAAACAACTTGTTGTATCTATATGCGGTGAGTCAAAACCTTACGTCATTTATTCACTTAGAGATAGTTGATCATGGTTACACTTTTCGTTTTGGCTTGTCTCCACGGGTGTCATGCGAACATCCAACTACAGTTGTGTGCCATTTTCAACTTTAACACATGATAATCAAAGGAGTTGTCCCTTGCACTCCTTTTATTTTTCTCTTGTTTATACTACGTTGTTCTTGGAAACCCACCTTCGTTTTGGCTTGCTCCTACGGGTGTCATACGAACATCCAACTATGAGCAAGCTCCTTTCACAACTAAACTCTTATCAGGTTGGGAGGAGTTTTGAAATTTTCCCTTGCGTTGACATTGGAGTTTTGCATAACTTATTATATAACTTATTATTATTATTATTATTATTTTATTTTCTTTTTTTTTATGGACGCATTTTCTTAAATACTGCATATTTTTTATATTATCTACTCAGACCTTTCTCACCCCCAAATTTAAAGATGAGCAAGGTTCTCATTGCATTGTTTGGATAGACTAGACAAACACTTAAAAGAAAATATCAAAAAGAAGGTTGAGCAGAACTTTGAAAGATAAAAGGTAAAGTACTGCTAAACTAAGAGTTAACTAAGTGTTAGTCAGAATTTACTAAGTATGAGAAATGTTTCTAAGTGTAAACATATAATACATCATCGCAACACAATGAAGATTGTAAAAACAAAAGACTAAGAATGTCACAAAAATTAACAAAGGAAGATAAAGAATGAGGCATAGGCAAAAAGTAGAGTGAATATATACTCTGATTGTATTGACTATTAACAAAGTATACAAATATATCACAAATGAATGCATTACAAAAAACTTTCTATTGCCTGTAGAAGAGTCAAAGAATTTGATTACTTTACAAATAATAAAAGAATTGAATACAAATAATGAATGGCCGCATAAAAAAAACTCAAATTGGAAGAAAGATTAAACATTAAGGCTGAGGAGCAGGGGGGGTCCGGTGGGGGATGTTGAGGTGGTGCAGGAGGCGCTAAATTTAAGTGTTGCCGGAGATGTAAGGGCACCATTTGACCATGAAGATATGCGGAAAGAAAGTTGAAGTATTCTTGATTACGCTCTGCAATCATTCTCTAGTGCATATGGACTTTATAAATGTTGCGCTGCATGTTAATCAGCGCCTCTCTTGATGTGGCGGCACTGCATTGAATATCATCAATGCACTCCATTACTACCTCAAATTGTTGATTAAAGAAGTGATGTTGCTGGGATACAAGCTCTTACTTCTGAGAGAAGAGGGTTTGCATTTCATCTAACTTAGCAGCCAGGGAGGTGAAGGATGGTTGTGCCTGCGATGTCTCGCTAGCACTGGTTTGGGGTTGGGCAGATGTGCCTTCACTCAAATCGTGTGGGTCATCAACTTGCG
>NC_052357.1:52470982-52493469 GCF_009727055.1 Benincasa hispida
GTAAGTTTTTAGGAATACATCCCAAACAATATAATTGGGTTCTTTACCCTTAGACAGTGTGCTTAGGGCTACTGCCTCATAAACGTTGTCCCTTACCTCTAACACGCGCTCAACACTCTTCGTTACCATGCGTTCACTAGGCAAACCCAGAAGGCCGCATACTATCCATATAGTTTCAACTGACCTCGTTAAAGGGCCCTTGACGCATACCCTCCTCTGTTACATTTAGTCAAATTTTGGTCCATCCTTAGGTTTCTAAAGCCCACAAATCATGTGGTTAATCCCTAAAATCTTCGTTGGACCCTATAGTTAATAAACATCTTAGAACAACATTTATGTGATTAATAAAGTATATGATATTTTATCCACTGTTGTCTATAAAATATGTGATATTTTAGTTTGATTAACCACAAAACCAATAAAACTAAACATCCAAGATTATATCTGTGTAAACACCTTTAAACATGTATGTGGAGGAATACGAGTGGATCATGTTTAAGTGCATGAACCTTAAATTTGGTCTTAGTTACATGGATATGCTGGGTACCTTATCCAAGTGACCACTCGAGTAATGACCCGCTTTTGTAAGATGCTACAATTTAGTTGTAAAGTGTTAAAATGATTGATTCTTGATCCATTCATGTATGTAGACATACGAGCAGGTATTTCTATACAAAGAGTTTGTATAAGACCAGCCAAAATGTTAGTCTGATTAATTATAACGTTCGTTATTAAAAAGAGATTTACATCATCAGGATGGACCATAGGAACATGACCTGAATCCTGAGTGAGATGGTAATTGCCTTATGAGAGCAGTTCCTTTTGATTTGTATGGG
Source organism: Benincasa hispida (assembly GCF_009727055.1). NCBI lineage: Eukaryota > Viridiplantae > Streptophyta > Magnoliopsida > Cucurbitales > Cucurbitaceae > Benincasa > Benincasa hispida. The sequence continues at coordinate 52,471,819 of NC_052357.1, forward strand.
TGATGTGGCCAGATCGCCGACCAAAACCTACATTTTGGGAGTTGGCTGATTTGGGAGCTGGGAACACAACTAACAAGATGGATTCACTCATTCCTTCGAAGTAGGGTAAGTCAGAAAATTTTCCCTTAAGGGCCTGATTCTGAGTCTTGATATGATGGCGCCACACCCTTCCTGGGTTAGAAGTTTAGTATAGTAGAACTATGATTCTATGTCTGTTCCTTAGACGTAGAGGGGAGTATAAGATGATACTTAAAGAGTTAGATGTAATATGGTATGCACAAACGGTCTTGCGGAAGTCGGGAAAATGCGGGGGATCCTTTGAGGAGCATCCTCAATATTTTATGTAGTGTTGATTAGGCGCTGGACATTTTGCTGCATGGGCTCTCATACAATGCCTAACCCACAGTAGGCAACAAACTTGAAGACGAAATCTCACAGGAGAAGTATGCCGCATGATTTGCCCCTACCAATGCTTTGATCAGCTTCGATTAAACCTCCCCATCGTCGTAGGAATGCCGCAAGCCTATAAGTATGCAGCATACCGATCCCTTGATACAGTTTCTGGTTCATGCATTGTTGGGATCAAACCGCTTCCTTTGCTGATAAACCACTGGAGACTTCCCTCCGGTAGAAAAGTCTTGGACTGCGGTGTGGATGCTTTATGGTGAGACCCGACCATTTCTGTGCCCCGGTTGTGCTAAAGTTTAGTACCTTCAGTGCGTCTGCGATTAGTTCTCTGTAGGATCATCCAATAATCTTGTTTCCCTTTGGAACTATTGGCTAATTCAGATTGTCCGTCATTCTTGATATAGTTCATTATGTACTGAAATGTACAGTTCTCTCCCTTAAAGAAGTCAACTGCGGAGCCCTATTATCCTGCTGTCAGGCATGCCCGCGGTTATGTAGATGGTCCACACTACCTGAGGCACGATGATGGATGGAGCACTGAAAAACGTTCCGCCATGCTTCACAATGGACATCGGTATGAGTGACGGGTCATTAGGGGGTCGGAACATAGGGTAAGAAACCATCTCAATCAACATGTCATCATTTTCTTTTCTTTTTTATGACCGCTTCTTGGCCTATGTGGGCTCACTGCTTTCTGCTACGTCCTTGCCTTTTGCCTGCGCAAGGCGGGCTACTTGTCTTAGTCTCTTTTCCCACTCCATGCGCTTTTCTTCTTTCTCGCGTTCAGCGAGCTCCTTGCCATTGCTCTTATACAAGCACTTCTTGTTAGCTTCGCACTTCCTCTTTTCTCTTCCAAAAACAGCCTCTCTTCTTCTTCCGTCTTCCTCCTTCTTTCTTATTTTTCTTCTTTCTCTTCTCTCTCAAACTCTTCTTCAAACTGCTCAGAGGCTAGCAATAGGCGATGTTCCTTCTCGCGCTTCTGGATCCCTTCAAGTCGGGCAAACTCATTGTTACATCGCATCTCCTCAAACTTCAAACTTCTTCATCTATTCCCCTCTGCGATGATGAGCTTTCCTCTCTCCATCTTTTCTTACTTCTTTTCTTTTTCTTTTCTTTTCCTTTCCTCCTCTTCCAAAGCCAAAATAAAACTTTGAGGGTCGATGTTGGACTCTTGCGGCGCATTCTCCCTGCGACGCCACATTAGGGGGGTTTCTTCTGTTTCTTCTCCTTCATCCGTCGCAACCAATTGGGTTGCTACTGATTGTAGCGGTTCCATCAGTTGCGTCGTTTTACCCCCATCCTCCCTTATGGAGGTTGATTCTCCATCCTTCTCAGGGCTCGTAGCCCTCTACCTTTCCTTTTCCTCTTCTCTTAGGTGCCTCTTTTCATGCTAGTGCAATCTCCTCTCCTCTTTCTTCTTCTTCTTCCTCTTCTTCTTGGCCTCTTCATCTTCTTCATCATCCTTGTGCTCTTTGTTCTTTCTTGCCTTGTGATGATGTGAAGACTCTACCTCTCCAGCCTTCTTTCCCTTGCTCTTCTTTTTCTTTTTATCTTTCTTCTCAGCCTCTTCTGGCTGCTTCTCTCTCTTCTTCTCTTCCTTCTCAGCCTCTGCTGCCTTCTTCATATCTTCCTTCTCGGCCTCTTCTGGCAGCGCACCCCTTGCAACATCCTCCATCGCAATGCCAGGGATTACTAATGCGACCTCTACTTCCCTGGCCTCCTCAACTGCGATCTCTTCTTCTTCTCTTTCCTTGATCGCAATTTCCTCGTCTTCTCTTCTTGGAGGTTCTTCATAATCTTCTGCGATGACAGGTGCCTCCTGAGTCTCTAGGATCAGGACATCATTTTTCTTTTCTTCTTCTTCAACCACCACTACTCCATCCTTTACTGTTTCTTCTGCCACTACCGCCGCTTCCTCCTCTGTGGGCAGTGGGCAGTGGTTGGTTTACAACCCCTGCCTCGAGCAGTCCACCTCCTTGGTCCAAAGTACTGAGGATATTGCCAAACACCTCTGTATCATCTCGTCTCTTCCTTTCGCTTTCAGTGGAGATGGAAGGTGTAGGCAGGCTCTCGTTGCTTCCTCCTCTCTTGAATACAGAAGGCCTAACGACCAAAGGGTTTCTCTGGGTTCTTCCGGTGAGTCTGGATACAGTGGGGGCTTAGGCAGCAAGCTGGCGACTAGCAGCTAGGAATGCTGCATCTCGCATGGCTGCTTGGTCAGGGGTGGAAGGTGAAGTGGATTGGTTTGGGGTTTGGTCAGCCATGGAATAGAGCTTGGAAAGGTCTGAGGAGAGTTCGAGTTTCTGGGGAGAAAGAACGATTCAGAATGCAAAACACTAGGGTTTCTGAGTTTGCCAATGTAGGGTAAAAGATTTCCAACGAAGGGGGAGGCTATATTTATAGGTTGGGCCATGGTAGGGCCCATGCGATTTTAACAGCGACTGGCCTCGAGCATCTCAACAGGCTCGTCATTCCACCTCCCTCATTTATGGATTTTCAGATAAAGCGTCCTTTCATCTGCCAAGTCATAATTGCTTGGGGATACAAATCGATTGGACTTCTTCCCACACTGCCAAATGACTTTTTCTTTAATTTTTTTTATTCGAATGGACGCATGATAAAGCATAGCGCATTGTGTTCGCTAACGCAACTCTATCTTTGCAGAGGACGGGCAACAGCGCATATATCCTCGCAACACACCCTTTACCCACGCATTTCTGAAGGATACCTCAACATAGCGCACTTGGCTAAGGGCGGGCAAAGGACACATGCGAGCACAACACACCCCTCAACTCAACATAGTTGAGTTAAGTGAACGCAAGGCATTCCTAGTTGGTTTGGGATGCGTCCATTGTCGTTTTTCTTTCTTGTTATTAAATTTTTTATTCCAATCTTTTTTTTTTCATCGACGCAAGTGTTAAGACTTGCGGCAATAAATTTTCCTTTACTACTCAATCATTCACAATTTAAAGCACACACAATGATTACAAAAAGTCAAAGAATTAAAGACAAGACTAAATTAAATGCACATAAGTAAATGGAGAAATAAATTCATAAAGTCAAAGTTTGAATTAAATGAAGCATTTAAGACAAAATTCAGAATTTAAAGAGATAGAAATTCAATAAAGCAATTTTAAACATAGTATCGAGATATGAACAGAAAATTACGTTGACTTTGGTGATCGCAATCGACATCTCCGTAGGCGGTCAGGTTTGCCTGCTCAATGTCTTTAAGGAATTGCTTCTTCCCTGTAGATCCCGAGGCTTTTGAATTGCTGGGCAGTGTTCCAGGTGTTCGACTTCTTATCTCAGAGGCCAACTGGCCCACTTGGATCTCCAGACTCTTTATAGAGGACGCTTGTGCTTGCATTACTGCATCATACTTATCCATATATTACTTCAGCAGCGTCTCTAGCGAGCCTCTCGAGGTGTTAGATGATGATGTTGGTTGCTGGTTATGCGGTCTTGATTGCCCTTGATTGTGGTGAAATGGAGGATTTCCTCTATTGTCCCCTTGATGGTTCGTTGGCCCCCCAGGTTAGGATTGCCACCCCAACCGAAGTTAGGATGATTCCTCCAGCCTGGATTGTAGGTGTTGCTGAGGTGCATCGTAGAACACAACTTGCTAGATTCCAATGGGCATCCATCAGCTCCGTGAGCCCTCCACAATTTGTACGCAATGATTGCGTCCACTTGGCCGGGTGTAGCGGGTTGCACTGATTGTGGGGCAGTGCTGTGATTAATTGCCATTGATTGGATGATCGAGAGTCACCGTGGCCATCTGGGCGGCCAACGTGGCGTCATTGTCTCCGCAGGGATAATGGTTGTTTCATTTTCTTCTATCGGGCACTCGGCCTCCACTATCCCATCCATCTATCCAGTATCCTATTCCGCGAACTGCGGTCGGAGGGATGACTTTGGCCTCTATGTATGTCTTGTCCATAAAACCTTCCCATCCGAGGCGTCACATAGCCTGCAATTGCTCGTTCAGCCATTATAGAAATGTTTCCATCAAGATGCAATCGGGAATCCGATTGCGGGCAGTTTTTCGCAATCTTCTGAATCGCACCCAGGCGGTGCTTAGGCGTCCATTTTCCTTTTGTTCAAAGTTCAACACATCCTTTCATCTTCTTGTGTTGACGCAGGTGGAAGAACTTCTTTATAACCGCTCTACCAACTGCTCCCATGAAGTGATCACGTTGGGCTCCAATGAATAAGCCCACCTCTTAGCCTCATCCCTTAAGGTGTAAGGGAACAAAATACAATCTTATATTTTCATGGTGGACGCCAGGTAGGAGAAATTGCCTCACATTTCGACAAACTGGTCAGAGTGGCATGTTGGGTCTTCATTTGCAAACCCCCAAACTGTCCAGCATTTTGAATCATCTGCAACATGACCAGCTTGATCTCAAAGCGCACATTCTCCTCCACAGTCGGCCTCGAGACTCCAGGAGAAAAATCATACAGGCTGGGTGCCTGCATAATTACGCATGGATGTTGGCGATCGGTCGCCAGGAAGACAGGATCCTGAGCCGATCAAACAGCCCTTGGTTTGCCACTGCACTGCGTTATCGTTATTGTCCACCATGCTGGCTGCCTTCTTTCGTCGAATTCTATTATGACGTACCCTTGCGCGGAAAGTCGCTCGATCTCAGAGTCAGCTACGAATTCCGATTCAGCACCAGGACTCATAAACCATCAGTCTGCTCTCCACGTTGATAGCCAGTACAATGAGACATTTCCTGCAAAATACCAAAAACACACTCAAACAATAAATTGTTAACCATAGTCCCGGAAATGGCGCCATAAAAACTGTAACCGTGTGGATGGATAATATGAATTGCTCACTATGATGTGATACTACGTCTAATTTGATGTTAATTATGGATGTTCTTGTAGTATGCATGCGTTGTCACAAGTTTCCTTACAATGGAACCAAGTGTAATTCCACCGCAAGTTTCTTAGTGTGATCTAGGTCAAACATGGGGACTGGTTTAGGTTATTGCAGTACGTTCATGATACATGCGACCAGGTTTTCAATCTTTAAAAGTGTGTTTGTACAAGTATAAAAATTGCAAAAAAAGATAGAAAAAATAGTAAATATGCGATAAAAACATAAAAAGACAGTAAACCTAAACTAGATGATACAAGATAAAGACTACATGTACAAGATGGTGGGAGTAAGGCTAGCTGTGAAAGTTATGCAAAGAGATGGGATGCGGTGACAAGTCTTATGAATAGAATAGAAAGAGAAAGACAAATAATATAAATAGCGCAAGTTCTTAATTGGATTGAAGGTACAAATACCATTCCGTTCTTTTCTTGGCGTACACCTCTTAGTGATCGGCAATGCTCCCACATGTCTGTGGTGAAACATAGACTAACGTAATAAATGCAAGGTTACTTCCATGTCTGGAAGTACTACTCACTTTAGTTAACGCATTCTCCTGACCTTTTCTCGATAGATCAGAATGATGCCTTCACTTCTGCTCTCACAGGTGAAGATGTCGTCTAGCATGCTTTAGCTAAATGTATTTTATATCTTTAATACAGATTAAGTTCTTAGTGATTCATATTGCTCATTAGAGGATTATGAAGATATCATGGAGAAAGTGATTGGTGGGGGAATGAAAATAGACAGAAAATGGTAAATGGAATTTATCGAAACATTTAATATTTCTACTAAGCGTTTGATACATGGTGTGTGAATGAAGAGATAAATAAAACATGGATTACACAATGAAGGAGAGAGATAGAACAAATACAAATAGTGCAAATGGCTTGACATAGATTCGATGGAGATCTGCTTACCGGATAGGATGGATTTGATGGTAGGAAGAGCTTCCTTCTCAGGCTTGCTCTACCGGTAGCAAGGATCTTTGCACAGAGCTTCTGTTTGGGTGTTCGGTAGGTTGGATATGAGATTCACCTCTCGGCCTTATCTCGTCTTCTTCCCGGATTTCTTCTCTTAAGCACTCAGCTCAGCCTTCTCTCTACAATCTAGCAGCACTTAGCCCCGTATCAAGTAGCATATTTTTCTCTGAAATCAATGGGGTATTTATAAGTGCAGATCTTTGACTCCGGCCTTATGGTCCCCACTTGTAGTTATGGTAATTACGAAGATGGAGGGATATTATTCCTTCTATTATGTAATTAGACCGTCAATTCTGCACAACCGTTAGTTGTACATGTGTCTTAATCCTCCGCTCTTGCGTTGCTTAGCTGCATCTTTCGATCATAGGTTTGCATGCGGTGTTCGTTTTTATTACCACATGCGGTTGAAACATAGCTCTCAGATCGACAATCGCATTGCGTCGCCATTGCGGTATTCGACTCTTTATTGTTGATTGACGGGTGCAATGTGACAGAGATGCGTTGATTAGTCTCTCATGAGCCTTGAGCGCAAGCGGTGACTTGGTCTCCTGCAAAACAGAGTAAAGTTCGGCTTGTCTTCCATTTTTTTGGTGTTAATGGGTGCAATCGCAAACATTTATAATTATTGCAATACTAGGCTAATTTTCATACAATTGGCGCATAATTACTAAGTTTTGCCCGCAATATCTAGATAAGGTGGCATAAATAACTTGTATAGTTATCAAAAGGAATCAATTTTACTAACGCATAGTAACTCAATAGTCCCTGTGCTCGACCCTAGACTTACCAGGAAACCTAGTGAGATTTATACTTGGGTTTTACTGGGAAAACTTGCATGTGCAACGCATAATTCATCACCGAAATTTCATACCATTATTTCATCACATTTACAACACATCACGCGCGCATCACTCTAATGCACAATGCCTTACGTATACTAGTCAGCACGTATGCCCAGCCTCAATGCCATGTGCCTTGCGCTCATTGTTTTGCCCTCTAGCTCTTGCTCATGTATCCTCTTATCATCCCAACACATGAGCAACCTTTGGGCTTTGCCTCTTGCCAATGCTTTGGCCAACATGCGTCCAAACCTCATAAGCTCAACGCATAACCTTTATAAACATAGTTTTATTAGAGCCTTATGCATTAATGTTTCCTAACACCAAATGCATGGTTTCTTTTTGTCTTCATACTTAGCCAAACTTTTACTAGTTAAGACTTATCTCAAAGCTACTCAAAGAAAATCTATTCAACATTTATAATTTTTTCTTTTCCTCAACATATGATTTAACTGATACTTAGTTAATTTCCTTAATGACATGTTTATGTAGGAAAATTGAAATCCAGGTTTCACAATATCCTTACTTAAACATGCATCATAGAAATATGATCTATGTGGCTAACTCACTGAGAGGTGGAGACATTAGAGGTTATGAACATGAGCACAAGCTTTTCGCTGAGTTCAAGTGTTTGAGGGTTACTTATCTCAACTCCATTTTTCTCATCAATTTTCTTTCCCAGATCTCTCTATGTTGTGTGTCCACCTTACACATTATCACCACCAAATTCTCATTACTTTTATTAGTTACTTTCTAGTTTATGATTTTAACATTCACCTCATTATTTGATAACCACCACATTTGGTTTTTAAGAAAATGACCATTAATATAATTTTTTTCTTTATTTAATTAACATCCTCATGTTCGACCTCAATCCTCATTGAGACTACCTCTTATTAGGTTTATACTTGGATCTTTAAGATAAAACTTGTGTTATTTACAAAATTGTTTTTGGATTATTTCAACACGATTTAGCAATGATAAAAGTAAATACTATTGAGCCATCTTTACTACTGACAGTAGCTTTTTGGTATCTCTCGCAAAATATTGCTAATCACTCCAATCTATACTAGCTACACTACAACGTAGTGTAAGAGACAAGAATGGGTCGTCTTCACAGAGAATTTTAGTATTTTAGCTAATCGATGAATTCGAATGGTCATAACGAGGGTTTTGAGAGTATTGATTTCAAAGGAATTTAAATAGCAAGAATATAAAAGCATAATTAAAAGAGAATTTAGTTCCATTAAAGTAATGTAGCATAGAGAAATCGGATTTTGCCCCATGCTCTTGGTTGTTCATCGAACTCTAAAGATTAATTGCATGCTTGATTTTATTCTTGGTTCGTTAGCCTGGAAGATCATAACTATCATCTTAATGCATTAATTAATTAGCTAATTAGTTTAGGTGTTCAATTAACTTGTTTCGATGCGACCTAATAAATGAAACACTCATTAAGTCTAGGTAAATAAACCAAGTCACTAGCAATTTGGATAGCCTAAATACCAATTGATTAGATTCTTGATTGATTACTTTGATTGTCACAAAAGAAATTACCTAGGGTATTTTAGAACTTAATTAGAAGCAAGTCACAAATTCAAGCCTTAATTGAGATCTGTTGGGAATTTCCTAAAACTCGCAGTTCGTGTTAAATATTCTATTTATCAATAAAATATTATTGAGTAACTTATTCAATAAAGTTGTTGATCTTGCATTCTATTATGAAAATCCAATTAACATATTCATGGCTATAGTGTGAATACTTTAACTTTATGTGGTGACATAAATAGGATAAAGTTAATAGTATATAGCCTAAATGGTCTAATAAGTATATGGATGAAATTGGGTATCTCGTCCTGGTAACACTATTGGATGCAGCCCATTTTGTACATAATACAAATGATGTGATCCACAGATCATTCATGTAGAGACATGTGAGTGGGGGCATCCTATGCAATGAGTTTGCATATAGACTGGACCACAAAATTGTCACTTTTCTTTATAACGGCCGTTTACTGTTAAAACTGACTATTTCAATTTAAGTAACCTAGGTTAACTCGATCTTAATCCTGAGCTAGCTATGAACTCCTGTTTGTTCTAGATTATCCTTTGATCCGCATAGGTGAGAGTAGTCCAACAACACTGCTCAATAAGCCTTCCATTTTAGGGATAAGACCGGATGAATAGCTGGAGACATAGCTCTGCAAGATAGAATTCACTTCTACCCGACTTAGGGTTAGCAAATAGGTTGTTCTCTTAGGTACTGATTCCAGGTCTTGAACAATCGGGGCCCCGCCTTCTCAGGTTAGAGAAAGGACGTGATTCATAAGTATTATGAATAAAAATTGTTCATTAAAGGGTTAGTACAAACTTAAGGAACAAGATGTATTCACAGGGGTAAAACGGTAATCTTGACCTAACTGTGATTACGAACGACCTGTGAAGGATCGACTTACTAATCATGGTTATATCAAGTGGACATAATATATCTATAGTGAGGGAAGTTCAACTATGGGTTTTAGTGGAGTGACCCATTAGTTAACGAATAGGGGTTAATTTGGTTTAATGAGTTCAGCCAATTAATCTCAAATCGTTGGAGCCCATAATCTGTAGGTCCGCAAGGACCCCCTACTAGCTCGTAAATTGATTAGCTTTAGAGTAGCATGATAAATTAATTTTGAAACGTTCAAATTAGAATTAAACCGAATAGGATAATTTATATTTAAATATGATTTAAATATATGAAGGTGGATTTGTGTAAAAAAATAATTTAATATTTGATATTAAATTAATTAGAATTAATTGAATTATTTATTAATTTTCTTAGAAAATTAATTTATGAAATTAAATTTAAAAAATTAATAATATTTTCAATTTTAAAATCAAATTGGTTTCTAAAATCATTTGATGAAAAATTGAAAAATAAGAAAATCAACACAAAATGGAAATTTGGATTTTCCCATTATCATTTTCAACTAGCTCACACAAAACCCATTTACATTTGCTTCAATAACTCCAAGCATGAACTGTATCTCATGCAGCCATCTTCTTTGCATGAGAGACCTGTAATAAATAAAGAAGATTGGAGTGGAATTGAGGCATTCATTCAAAGAGTTTTTGTAGAAAAATTCGGGCTGAAGAAACTGTTCTTCAAGTGGGTTGTAGCAGTGAGCTTCTCTCCAAGTTTCCCTTCGTTCAAGCTGTTCTTGAGTCCCACAACTCATTCTAAAGTTCCAAGAGTATAGTGGGAAAGATCTTGAGGTGGTTCACAGCAAATTTCAGAGAAGATCACGGCTGAGAATCAAGATATAAAGGAGTTCTATACAGGTATGGCTTCAAACCCTTTTATGTTAGATGAGCATTCTTTAGTTACTGCCAAAATTAATGAATTAGAGTGCTTATTGATCATTATTGCTTCCGTTGCATGCTGATATACTCTTACAATTGGTATCAGAGCATCATTTAAGCACTCAATTTGGTTTAATTTTTGTGTGGTGGGTGTTTTTCATGAGTTATATGAACATGGTGCACTGATATGGTTTTCTCAGTTTTGGCATTTATTTTCTCTTTAATTTCATGATTAAATTTATAATTGGCTCTTAATTCATGAGCTTATATGTGTTCTCAAGAGTCTATAATTTATTTTGAGTCATTAGAGTTGAAATTAAGATGTAATTGAAGAAACAAGTGAAGAAGGGCGAGCTTTAGATTCCAGTTTTTCAGCTTCTGCTCACATATCGTCGTTGAGGTATAAACGCTAAACGATCGTGTAGCTACAAGTGCTATACGATAGCACTACACAATCGTGTAGCTTTGTACAAGTGCTAAATGATGTGAAAAGGCGCTATATAATAGCGCTACACGATCATGTAGCTTTGTGTGGCACTATACGATAGCACTACACGATCGTGTAGCTTTTTCTGGCGCTAGACAATGACAATACATGATAATTGGTAGATGTTGGGCGATCATGTAGCTTTACCCAGTGCTAGACAATTATGATCCCGTTAGACAATGGCGATACACGATAGTTGGAAGATGATGGCGATCGTGTAGCTCTACCCGATGCTAGACGATAGCGATGCACGATAGTTACAAGATGATGGCAATCGTGTAGCTCTATTCGCACTAAACGATGGCGATACACAATAGTTGGAAGGCACTACACGATCGTGTAGTTCTTCCCGACTTAAGATGATCGTGCTAGACGATAGACATCAGTGCTACATGATGAGCCATAGCGAGATTTCGAGCATGGACCGAAAGCAGCTGGTTCAACCGGTTTTCTCGAGGTCCTGTCCGGTTCAGCCTCAAAAGTTTTTTGGCTAGTCTGGTTCAAACTTTTCCAGTCTGGTTCAAGTTGTTTGGGTTTGGTTTGGAGCGGTTCGAGCGATTCAAAAGCGGTTTTGAAGCTATTTTGTAATAATTAGGCTTTTGTTTGCTTTTTTATGCCAAAACTAAAACCATATTAGTTTGTGTTTAACTGTTTATGCATGTGATGTATGTAATAATTAAATAAATTATGTATATGTATACAACATGCCATGTAGATTTAAAACTCCATCGTAGGAAGCATGTTACATGCATTCAAAGAATGTTATAAAATATTATAATATATAGTATGTATGTTAGGGTTTCTTTTATTTAATATAATTGTTATATTAGATATTGAATGCCTTTGTTGTATGTTGTGGATGTTTAACATATCTAAAATTTTGTAAGCTGTTATAAAATTGGATTAGACGTTTAAAATTTATAACAAAGAATAGTTGCATGCTCACATAGGTTAACACTCATTTTAATAGTTAAAGATCGTTAAAACTTGTAAAACTCAGGTTACAAACTCAACCGATATATAATCCTGTCTAAGACTGGAGATACTTAAGTTGACGGTCTATGGAACACCTCCTACCTGGGGATATACCTGAATTATTGAGTGTTGTTAATCGGTTTTATGAGCATACATGAGCGATGTAAGATTTAACATTGGTTTAAACACTTAGACATCGTAGGGATATATCCAAATATAATCATTATACTTGGATAAAATGATATAGACTTAGGTTATTTAAATTAAGCCATTTTGTGCCTAAGTAAATACATACCCAAACATATAGAACACTTCAGTGAGAGATTAACAATATATTCGATATATAGTTATTAGCTCTCACGTCCTTAAGAGTTCACACCGTGAGATCCATGCTCAGCTTCGTGTCGCTTTTACCTCGACTACTCCATTCGAAAAGTGTTTGCATAGGTCAATAACAAGGTGAATGAGGGAAGTAGTTCATAGTAAGTGAGTGAAGGGAATGTGTCAACATTGTCCTACAGTCTCCTCCATTAGTTTGAATCGTGAGATTCCTATGTTGCGCCTGCTGTCGTTTTTAGGAGGCACTAGCTAGTTGTTAACCATGGCGTTCCCCTCGAAGGGTTCTAACATAGGATTCAGAACAACCCAGGCTTCAGTAAAATGAATAGGGTCTTATAGTTCAGTCTTGTGTATTGTCTTCTATTTCAGGGGCATATTCATACCATTCTGTAAGATCTGAAAATGGTGGGTCACACTTACAAGTAATTGTTAGTAAAGATCTTGATCGAAAATGATAACCGAAAGAACTATAGGAGTAAACAGTTATTCTAATATAGTATTTGGTCAAGAATTGTCTTGCTTCAGTGAAGGAATTCTTGACTGCCCATCGGTAGCAATTATTCTAAATCACTAAAGTATCATTGCAAATAGATAAAGATTTATTGGGTACTTTATTATTTTGCTAAAATTGGATTTAGATGCATAAGTATTTAATAGAATTTTTTTAAATTGTTTCAGCAATGTCAAATTCAATCATACAATTGCCAGCTTCCGATAAATTTAATGGTGAAGGATATTCCAACTGGAAATCCAACATCAATACAATGTTAGTTGTGGATGATTTGAGGTTTGTGTTGACGGAGGAATGTCCTCCGGTTCCCAGTACAACAGCGAACCAAAATGTTCGGGACATCTATGATAGGTGGGTAAGGGCTAATGAGAAAGCTCGGGCCTACATCTTAGCAAGAATATCTGATGTACTTAATAAGAAACATGAGGATATGCCCACTGCCCGTGAGATAATGGGGTCGCTTCAAGAGATGTCCGGGAACTGTCGTCCTCTATTCGACATGAAGCCATTAAGTATGTCTACATTACTCGCATGAAAGATGGAACCAATGTTAGAGAACATGTTCTCGATATGATAGTCCATTTTAATGTTGCTGAGGCTCATGGGGCAATGATAGATGAAACAAGCCAAGTAAGTATGATATTGGAATCTCTCCTAGAGAATTATCTGCCATTCAAAACCAATGTTTTTATGAACAAAATTACTTATAATCTGACCACATTGTTGAACGAGTTACAGACATATCAGTCTATGATGAAACTAAAAGAGAAAGAAATAAATGTTATTTCTAAACCTAAGAAGTTTTTTAAGGGATCAACGTCTGGAACGAGACCCACTGATAACAAGAAGTCTGTTACTTCTTCTTCAAAAGACAAATCCGTACAAATAAAGAAGAAAGGAAAAAGGAAAAAGAAAACCACTGCTAAGAAAAACAAAAACAAAAACAAAACTCCCAAAGGAAAATGTTTCCATTGCGGAGAAGGTGGGCACTAGAAGCATAATTGCCCAAAGTATTTGGCTGAAAAGAAAGCGGAAAAGGTGAAACAAGGTAAATCTGATTTACGAGTAGTTGAAACATGTCTAGTGGAGAATACTCACCTTACCTGGATATTGGATTCAAGCGCCGGTAATCATGTTTGCACTTTTCTACAGGAAACTAGTTCTTGGAGAGAACTTTCTAAACAAGAAATGACTCTCAAAGTGGGAACGAGTGAAGTCATTTCAGCTCATGTAGTGGGAGATGTCAAGCTATATTTTGGAGAGTTTTTTTTATCTTACTTAGGAATGTATATTATGTACCTAATATTAAAAGAAAATCTCCATTTTCTGTCTGCTAGAATATATGTATAGAATATCTTTTGAATCTAATAAAGTGTTTCTTTATTCAAGAGGTGTTCATATTTGTTCTGTAAGACTCGAAAATAACTTGTACATATTAAAACCAACTGAAGCAAAAACCATTCTAAATATAGAGATGTTTAAAATGGCTGAGATTTAAAATAAAAAACAGAAAATTTCTCCTAACGCCTAACTTCGACACCTCAGACTTGGTCACATTAATCTCAACAAGATTGAGAGATTGGTAAAAAACGGTCATCTAAATCATTTAGAAGATAGTTCTGTACCTCCATGTGAATCATGGGAAAAATGAAAAAAAGATCTTTTTCTAACATAGGTCTTCGTGCCAAAGAGCCTCTTGAACTTATACATTCAGACCTATGTGGTTCGATGAATATAAAAGCTCGAGGAGGCTATCAGTATTTCGTTAGTTTTATTGATGATTACTCTAGATATGGCTACATGTACTTAATCAGTCATCAGTCTGAAACTCTTGAAAAGTTCAAGAATTTAAGGTCGAGACAGAAAATTTGTTAAGTAAAAGAATCAAAACACTTCAATCTGATCGAGGTGGTGAGTATATGGATTTACAATTCCAGAACCATCTAGTAGATCATGGAATTCAATCCCAACTCATAGCACTTGGAACACCACAACAAAACGGTATTGCAGAAAGGAGAAATCGAACCTTGTTAGACATGATCCGGTCAATGATGAGTTATGCTCAGTTACCTCAATCCTTTTGGGAGTATGCAGTACAGACTACAATATTTATTCTAAACGTTGTTCCTTCAAAAAGTGTTTCAGAAACATTGTATGAATTATGGAAAGGACGCAAAACTAGTTTACGTCATTTATGTATTTGGGATTGTCCAGCACATGTGTTGGTACAAAATCCTAAGAAATTGGAAACACGTTCGAAATTATGCCTTTTTGTAGGATACCCCAAAGAAACAAAAGGAGGATAGTTTTATGATCCTCAAGAAGACAAAGTATTTGTATCGACAAATGCTACATTCTTTGAAGAAAATCATATAAAAAATCATGTACCTTGCAGTAAACTTATATTGCAAGAAATGACTGAAGATACTACAGAAATATCAACAAGAGGTGTTGATTGAGTTGGTCCATCAACAACTATTGTTGTCCCGTCACGTCCATCCCAAGAGTTGAGTATGCCTCGATGTAGTGGGAGGGTTATTCAATAACCTAAATGCTATATGGGTTTAATAGAAACTCAAAACATCATACAGGATGATGATTTAGAGGATCCATTAACCTTTAAAAAGGCCATGGAAGATGTTGACAGGGAACAATGGATAAAAGCCATGGATGTTGAAATGTAGTCTATGTACTTCAACTTTGTTTGGGAACTTGTAGAATAACCACATGGGGTTACACCTATAGTTGCAAATGGATCTACAAGAGAAAACGAGACCAAACTGGCAAGGTGCAAACCTATAAAGCCAGACTCGTGGCAAAAGGTTTTACCCAAAGAGAGAGGGTTGATTATGAAGAAACTTTTTCTCCTGTTGCCATGATAAAGTCAATAAGAATACTTCTTTCCGTTGCCACATATTATGACTATGAAATATGGGAAATGGATGTCAAGACAGCTTTTCTAAACGGCTATCTTGATGAAAGTATTTTTATGTCTCAACTAGAAGGGTTCATCGAAAAAGGACAGGAACAAAAAGTCTGTAAGCTTAAACGATCCATTTATGGATTGAAACAAGCATCAAGATCCTGGAATATAAGGTTTGACACTGCGATCAAATCTTATGGCTTTGAATAGAATGTTAACGAACCTTGTGTATACAAGAAGATAGTCAACAAGACTATAGCATTCTTAGTTCTTTATGTTGATGATATCCTGCTCATTAGGAATGAGACAAGTTTCCTTGCTGATGTGAAGAGATGGTTAGCAACACAAATCCAAATGAAAGATTTGGGTGATGCTTAATACATTCTAGGAATACAGATCTTTTGAAATCGAAAGAATAGAACTCTAGCACTATCTCAGGCATCTTATATTGACAAGATGTTGTCAAAATATAATATGCAAAATTCCAAAAGAGATATGTTACCTTTTGATAACGGGCAGAAATGCACGTTATTTCAACGCAAAGATATAAAATAATGTGGGAATGCGACGGTAAAAATATGCAAAATCGTGTCCAAAAGCATTAAGTTGAGAATATTGCGATCGCATGCGCCCATCGCAATAAAGCAGCCCATTTACTTGTTTTATGTAGGAAAAATGCGTTGGAGAAAAGCAAATTGCGATCCAAGGAATTCGGCGACCGAGCGCATTGAAAGATTGTGACCGTAAAGTCATGCGATCGTATGCGCTCGTGAAAATTTGCTCAAGAAGGTGGCCGCATAAAGACGGCGCATCAAGGTGAAAGCATAATATGTAATGACTCGACTCCCTAGGACTTAAGTTAGGCCGTTACTGAAATACATGCATGCATGGAACTTAACACGACACTTTTTTATGGTGAAATAAATGCTAAATAAATAAAGTCAAATAATATATTTTCATTAAAACTAAATAAAAGTCAAACAACAGGGTACCCATAAATCATAATTAGAAATTTAATGAGTCTAGAAAATTGTAAAAGTTTGGAAACGGATACTAATCAGTAAGTTTCAAACATGAAGACTGGAAGTGGAAAAGACATTAAAGAAATCTAAACATCTTGAGCGGAAGCATAAAACTGGTCCCAGTGGCTCGATCACGGATTCCGTTTGTCACTTGCCAGTGCGTCCCTACTCTTACCTGAAACAAAAACATGAGAAAGGGTAAGTATAAAATACTCAGTAAATAACCCCACTACTGGGGTCAGGCTAGACATCTATGTCCTCTAGATGCCTACCTCTAGTGGAACATATAAACTGCTCTAGTCCTCATGGGACTCACACATGCATGAAAAAACTTATTTCTATCCTACTGTAGTTGAGTATGCTCACTACTTCTTGTGAATCCCGAAGGAAACACAATCTCTTACATACGCATGGTTATGCATACACCTCTTTCGTATACACATAACCCACTTAATGTGTACCTCTTTCTTATACATAGTTAAGTATACACTTCTTTCGTATACACCTAACCTACTGAGTATGTACCTCTTTCGTACATCTAATTATGTATAACCTCTTTCGTATACACATAACCCACTGAATGTGTACCTCTTTCGTACACTTAGTTAAGCATACACCTCTTTCGTATACACCTAACCTACTGAGTATATACCTCTTTCATACATCTAGTTATGTATACACCTCTTTCGTATACACATAATCCATTGAGTATGTACCTCTTTCGTACATCTCAGATCCTCTCTATAAATGTAGGGATGCATTCCTCTTTCGTACACATGGTTAGGCATACACCTCTTTTGTATACACATAACCCACTGAGTATGTACCTCTTTCATACACCCCAGTATCCTCTAGGTATGTATCACTTGCATACACACCAGCCCTAGTACATCTCTTTCATGTACTAGCGCCCTTGGACATGCATCACTTTCATGCAGTCACAGTCTGGAAAGGAAAAGAGATTGCATCTAACTTCATATTACATATAACATTCATCTAATCATGAATCCTCTAAAATCTCCTGATCAAGGTCAGGTTAGTTAACCTCAACATACGTAATTAATCTAGTATTAATGGATCCACTTTAGTACATCACTTTCATGCACTAACTCAGTAACAATCAAACATTTGAAATTTCATAATACATCATATAACTTACACACTTTCATAATAAATCACATCAATAAGCACATTAACAAAATACTCCAACTTTCACCTAACTTTAAGACATTTCCGTAGTAGTGTCACTTAACTCATATTTAGGGCATGCCCAATCATCCTTTTAATATATTTCATAAAATCCTAAATCATGCTCATACACTAACATGCTTCAGACATATTATCACATGCTCATATGTCTTTTCTAAACAGTCCATTAAATCTCAGAACAATTAGAATTATCCTTGTAACTAGTCTTAAAATCCTCAAAATAAATCATAAATTTACCGTCCGACACAAAGGTGGTTCCAGTAGTAAGATTACTTACCTCAGACTTAAGCCCAAAATAACCAACAAGATTATCTTCTCCTTAGAATGGAATAATCTTGGATCAAAGTCCCAAAGCTGGAGTTTAAGCCGAACTCGCTCCCAAACTTTGCAAACAAAGCCAGCCTAAACATAAACCATTATTAAGGTTCTAAGTCCAAATTTTACAGCAACAGCAACCGAAACAAAATGGTTTTGAAACCTCCAAACTTACCAAAGTTAAACCAAAATATTGTTACCTAAGATATGGTTTGAAATCCAAATCACTTGAAACCATCCAAATCAACACAATGCAAAGCCACCTAATACTGAACTCGAATCTATTGGACAAATGACGAATGACACCGACGTGTGATGAATATTAACAACTTGAAGCCAAAACTTAATGGGTAACAAATATCTTCAAGAAAAACCATGGAAAGTTACTAAAGGGACCCAATCTTACACAAATCTGAGAATCTGGTGAGAGAAAGACCACGGCAGTGGCGGACGGCGAACAGGGGGCGGCAGTCGGCGTAAAGACGGTAGGGAGGCTCGGTTGGAACTGGGCGACTGTCGACATGTCTGACTGGCAGGATTTGGGTGACTGGCGGCGTGTCTGACCGGCGGCTGGAGTGGAGCGACTAACGGGGCGTCTGACTGGCGCTTGCGGTGAAGTAGAGAGAAAAACGAGGGGGGGTTCGCGTGAGAGTGAGGTGTGAGGGAGAGGGTTCTTCTTTTTATTTTTTTTTTAAAAATAATAATAATAATAATAATAAAAGGAAAATAGTACAATTATAATTAAATCCTTTCCTTATTCCACCTTATACCATTTAAATTTCTTTCCTTTTCCAAGAAAATAAATTCTTGCCATAAATTTCCAAATTGAGTTTGACAATTGAAAAGAATTTGAATAATTTCCATGCCAACACTTAAATTCCTGCACTTACACTTGAAGTCCAAAATTCCAAAAATGCCATCCAACTAATAACAATTACTGAAATTCCAAATAATAAAGTTACTGAAATTACATTATTACTAAAAAAAATGTACGGGGTGTTACATAATAAATCATGATGGGAAAAAAACGGTCGAATCCGAATTTAGTTGACAAGCCGTTAACGACACACTGGGCAAGTCCATTCAACTTTTCAGTGTCCATTAATCAACGCATCATATAGAAGATTTAATGACCTCCCATAATTGCAATCATTAGAGAGAAAAGATCTTCACCCTGAAGCTCTATAAATACCGAAGGCCACCACCGTTAAACGAGTTCGACTTCTACACAGTTCGCCATATACATAGAAAATAGAATATACAAGTAGTTATCCGATAGTCTGTAGTTGTTCATATACTTAGAGGTGGAGGCGAGCGAAGAGAAGAAGACATCGAGAGATCACTCCTGGATAGCTCGAAAGACTGCTGGGAGGCGCTGCAAACGGAGAGAGGGCCGACACTTGCGAGAGCAAGGATATTCTTCTGGATAGAGTAGAGTAAAAAGACTATGTAAAAGCTTGGGAAGCAAGACATTGCTACTGGCTTCTTATCCCTACTTTCCATTGTTGTTTTGTATTCTGAATTTATTTATAAAATGGAATTTATATCTCAACATCTGTTCAATCTCTTCACATTTCGCATGAGTAGCTAAATTTCTGAATAGGTTGAGAAGCACTTAGCTAGCATGTCCTAAGATCTTCACTTTATGTGATCATCTTGTCTTATGTATGCGTCCTTCACCCTTTAGAGATACTTGAGAGAGTAGTCTAAAGAAAGAACATAGATTTGAGAGAGTTAGGCTAGAATCTAGGCTTGAGAGAGTCAGATTAGTACCGCATAAGCAAGAGATAGAGACTTAGAGATAAGTTTTGTTTGCTATTATGCATCGCATGTACCCTAGAAATAGGATATGATAGTATGCATCACCATGTGTATGTGTGTATCATTCATCATTTCATAGACAAGAATAGAGGCTTAGACATAAGCCCTATCGATATTATCGTTTACATTGCATGCATCCTAGAATTAGCAACTATGGCATTTGCATTGAGAGATGACATGTTGTTGTGTGTGTGTAGCATGATCGCATAACTTGAACGTAATCTTAGAAACTGTTAGCTAAAATCCCTTCTCAACCCATTCCCCGCATACTCATTGTAACTTTCACTGTCATCAACTCTTTACTGAATTCCGCCGCATAGGATCAATACTTAAAACAACACATCAACCACTTATTTGTATTTGTCATCGTAAAAGAATCAAAATTTACCAATGCATAATATCTCAGTAGTCCCTGTGTTCGACCCTAGACTTACCAGGAAACTTAGTAAAATTTATACTTGGGTTTTGATGGAACACAAGAGATACGCAGCGGAATTAAGTTCTAATTACACTCTAATTGCTTTTAAACAAAAGGAAATAAGCATGCAAATCAATGGAAAAACAGTAAATAAAAGTGGATAGCAAACAACCTTTGTAGCTTCCGAATACCACTTTTCCTCACTGAATCTCGACCCGAACTCTTCCGGACCACCACTAGAGTTGACCTACTATCGTCTGGACTCAGAATCGGGTTATGGGACCCAGTGGATGAAGGAAACCAAGAGAGAGAAAAGAGATGGAAAATAAGAATGAATTTAGGTTTGGGTTTTTATTTCACTTAAAGAAAAGAGAATTTTCTAGCCCAAATTTAGAAAACTCTTTTGGCAAAATGGAAAAAGTTTTTTCATCCAAAATGAAAGCCCAATTTATAGAAAAAAAACCATGCAACAATTGCATGAACCAAATCTATAAAAACCCAACACCTATAATCCACTATCTTAGTGGGCTTAATGTCTCCACTATAAGCCAACAACTAGCCCACTATTTTGTTAGTGGAATTATCCAACAAAAGTTATGATTTTCTCACTAACTTTAGTCAAAGGGCAAAATATATAAGTTGTTTGAGACATGGCTAGTGTTCTGTTCTTGCGGTTTTGAATAATCTGAATCCCGAGAACATACTGAGCATTTCCTAAATCTTTCATTTGGAACTGCGTTGCTAGCCATTTCTTGATGTCAGTTAGGTAACCTACTTCATTCCCAATGAGTAGAATATCGTCAACATATAAAACTAAGAACACTATAGTAGAATTGACAATCTTCTTATAAACACAAGGCTCGTCAACATTCTGTTCAAAGCCATAAGATTTGATCGCAATATCAAGTCTTATATTCCAAGATCTAGAAGCTTGTTTCAACCAATAAATGGATTTCTAAAGCTTACAAACCTTTTGTTCTTGACCCTGTGCAATAAACCCCTCTGGATGAGCCATATAGATACTCTCCTCAAGATCGCCGTTTAGAAAGGTTGTCTTGACATCCATCTGCCAAATTTCATAGTCATAAAAGGTGGCAATGGATAAGAGTATTTTAATCGACTTAAGCATGGCAACGGGAGAGAAAGTTTCTTCATAGTCCAC